>NC_090646.1:516256766-516494266 GCF_040937935.1 Hyperolius riggenbachi | reverse complement strand
TTCATACACTTAATGTTTAATGTGAATGAAAATCAATGTAGCTATTATCTGGACTCTCCCAGTCCTCTTGTTCTCTTAGAGGGACAAGAATGTTTTGGGGTCCTTCCTGTTTCTTGCATTTGAGATTCCTGTACATGCCATATCCTTCTGTTGTGGCTTTACGATACTTCACCTTGGCACACTTAGCATTTTGCAATGCATTTGATATTTGTTTTACCCACTTCTAGGCATGTCGGAAAGAGAAAGGCAAGTGATGAAAAAGTTAAAAGAGGTGGTTGATAAGCAGAGAGATGAAATAAGAGCCAAAGACAGAGAGCTTGTACTTAAGAGTGAAGATGTAGAAGCGGTGAGTATTGCCGTATTTACTAAGATATCATGAACAAGGCAGCTTGAGCAAAGGGCAGTGATCTGCAAATAACCTGTAGAAACTGGACTGAACACATAAGCCAGGAGTTCTTCGTCTCAAAGTAATTAAAACCGGCTCCTGTTATTTGTTATACACGTCATTCCCCTGTGTTATATGATAGTAAAATAAATGGTGCTGAATGTTTTCTTATATAAAGCTATAAGCCCTCATTACAGTTCATAAAACATCAATGTACATAGTGTCCAGGCAGCTACAGTAAACAAGAAAAGCCAGCAAACCAGGAGGAGGACCGCTGCAACCACCTACAGCAAGCCAAAAGGGAGTCAGGGATCCATAGAACTCATACAACCGGCAGGAAAGGAGATTCCGCTACACCAAATGGCTGGGGGACAAAAGTCTCCAATGGCCAAACAAGAAAAGCGATTCAATCAGTTGGAAAAATGGTCAATAGACCCCAAGGGACCCAATACAATACCGCAAGGGTTGGCAAGTGCCAGGTTCTCACATACAGATCGGGAATCCCATTTCCAAGTCCATGGATAGTATATTAGAGCATTGTGGCTACTTCTGGTCATCAGGGGGTATATGAAAAAATGTTTTTTTTTTTTATGAATAAATGTAGACTGTTGTTGTACATGGAAAAAGGAAGTAGAGTCACAAGAAATTCATGATGAAATTCAGGGTTTGGAGAGTTATGATGTTGCTCCAGAATGGGATGACATGACTGTTTCAATAAGTGTTAATTTTTTTTTTCTGTTCAGGAATAAAATGGAGATCGAAACATAAGACATCCCCTGAAAATAAGTCTTAATGCATTTTTTGGATGAAAAAATAATATAAGACCCTATTTTATTTTTAGGGAAACAGTATACTGTACGTATACATGTTACGGCCACAACCTGGCCGGTCAAATCTAGAAGTGGCCAGCTAATGCGGGCAATGTAGGAAATTAACTTTTACCTCAGGACTTTGGCCGGCCAGAACGTGTTCTGGCTAAGTCCCGAAGTGCCTGCCGATCACCTCTTCTCCCCCACTGCCGCTCGTCAGACCTCACATCAGGACGACCTGGACCGGAGAGGCAAGGAGAGGCAGAGCAGCGTACACGCGACCCGCAAGACGCATACACTTCCATGCTGAAGTGACGTCATTGCTTACTTCCGCATGTGAAGTGTATGGGTCAGGGCGGGTAGTTTGCGCGCTGCTCTGCTTCTCCTCGGCCGACTGACTTTGGCCGTTTCTAGAACTGGCTGGCTAATGTCAGAAATTCCCAGCATTTTGGACTTTGGCCGACGTCTAATCGGCCAGTTCTAGAAACGGCCGGCCAATTCTAGAATTGGCTGATTTCTGGTTTTGTCCATAACATATACACAAACACACACACCTGCATAATCATATACATACGTATACAAACATGCAGACACACACTCACATACATAGATACATACATACACATACAAGACGTGTGTGTGTGTGTGTGTGTGTGTGTGTGTGTGTGTGTGTGTGTGTGTGTGTGTGTGTGTGTGTGTGTGTGTGTGTGTGTGTGTGTGTGTGTGTGTGTGTGTGTGTGTGTGTGTGAATTTTGTCACACACTCATCTCTGTATTTTCAGATAGTTTGATCGCCCAACCAACTGTAAATCTGAACTGATAGTTCAAGGTTTTTTACTCATCATTTGCTCCTCCTGGCTACAAATGGCAAACATGAAATATTTATGGCTAAAATTTCATATTCACCTGATTAAAAACTTAAATTAAAAGTTAAATTATTAGTGCGGTATAAAATAAAACCGTATTGATTTCCTCTGAATAAAGACATCCATTCATGATCATTTTTGACAGTTGCAGTTATTAAAAGGGAGTGTTGTCAAATATGAAAACAGTATTTTGGTATTTGGGAGTCATTTAGGGTGGGTTCGGGGTTTCATTGTAGCACTCATTCTGTGAGGTAAATTCTCTTGGCTTCTAGTTTCATTATTACCTGACGTGTGGGGGGATATGGAGGCTAATAGTAGAAATGCAGCACGAACTTCAGTCGCTGTGAGAAGTTTGCTGATTGAATGGAAACGCTATCCACCTGCAGATTGAAGCAATATATTGGGGTATTTCCTCCACCAGATTTGTGGTTTACTTCCGGATGTTTCTTGTAGTATGCATTTGGTCTGTAATACTTCTATTTTCTTGATGCTCTGCAGTTGCAGCAACAGCAAAGTCGCCTCATGAAGATTAACCATGACTTGCGACACCGCATCACAGTGGTGGAGGCACAGGGCAAATCGCTGATAGAGCAGAAGGTGGAGCTGGAGGCTTATCTCCAAGCTAGGGAACAGGAAACCACTAACATGAAACTGGAGATTGGAAAGATGAGGGAGAGACTGAGAGGAGATCAGCTGCAGAATGGTGAAGCAAAGGATGAGAAGGTAACATGGTCTGTCTGTATGGATTATGTCTATGGTATACTGTAATATCTGATGTGTCAGATCTGCCTCAGTACCTGTGGCTTCTCCAGTTCTCACACTGTTTATGAATTTGTACATATATTATTTCACTGTTTACGCAGTTGAATATATTTAATGGTGTAAGTATTTTATGCTTTTGTTGTTTATTTTCTTTGTTTTTGTTTTTTTAGACTGAAGTCCTCAGTGAAGACCCCATCCCTGATGCAGACAAAGCGCCCTTTGACCTTAAAGATTCCAGTCGGCCCAGGTTCACTTTGCAGGAGCTTCGAGATGTGTTACATGAGAGGAACGAGCTAAAAGCCAAAGTCTTCATGCTTCAGGAAGAGCTTACCTACTATAAAAGGTAGAGCTAGTGGGTGTATACAGGAGACTGCTCCTAAAAATAGCTAGATGGCTGTGTCCTTAACGCATATGGATGATGTCCCCTCATCAGTATTATATTTCTGATGGGCAGACTTTTGTAGGGTTGGTGGTGATTGTAATGGCGGCCTCTGTCTAGCAGCATGTATGAGGTGGTCATTTAGTATTAGTAATGGACAGTTTGTTATGAAACCCACAGCTAATAGACTGGTAACCACATCTGCAGTAAAATACATGTACTGAAGATTGGACTCAGGATAATTAACATTATTTATTGGATAGAATTGCGGATATCCAGGTAGGACTCCTGGTCAAGTGAACACATTCAAGCTAAGTCAAGTAGAGGCCAAAGGACAGCACTGGGCTATCTGAGTATCAGGTCAGGAGTAGGTACAGGGAAACAGATAACCTGAAATCTGAGGAAGTCCAGTCCTATATGGGGAATAGCAGATGTGTCTGCTAAAGACGGAGTTTCAAATGATGGAAGGACATCTGCTTGTGGGAGGTGGAAGTGTTGGGTGATTGTCACTATTAATGATAATGATTGCAAATCAGTCATATTTCTAAAGTGATGATTAGCGTGGTCACCACCTTAGATCACCAGTAGAGTTCCCAGATTTTAAAGTGTAGCATGGTGGAGAAGTCAGCTTCATCAATGGCATTCCGCAGCTGCAGCAGAAATCAGCAGCAGCTGTCTTTTTGGGTAAAGAGTCATTCGCCAGAGGAGATCCAAGACTTTAAGTGACAACCGCCAACATAGTAAATCAGATCACCTCTTTATGAACATGGCAGCCTTACAAGTGTGATCTGATTAAAGCAGGTGAACAAAGAAGTTATAGCCTGTGATCAGATCCCTAAATGCAATTTGTCTCTAAATCAAGCCTTACACACTTGTCTGCTGCACTGGTTTTGCTATAAACCGGCTTCATTGAGCCCCAACAGGTGCATCAGTAGGTCTTGATATGCCTCCTCTTCATGTAACTTTGCTTGAACCACTGCATTGGTAAATTAGAGTATAATGGAGGGGGGGTGGGGTGGGGTGGGTGGGGGGGGGAGTAGAGCCCCATTTTGAAAATCAATGCAGAAAGCAAGCTTGTAGGGCTGCTCCCTGTTTGCTACCATTTAAGTCATATACTGTCCTTGACTTGTAATACCTATACTGCCGGTCCTTGTATCACAGTGTCTGTTATGCTGGGTACACACGTTACAATTTGCCGCTCGATTTTCCCACCCGATCGTTTTTTCAGCTCAATTCTGTGCTCGATTCTCTTATCTTCTCTCGTTTTTCTTAGCTTTTTCCATTCACTTCTATGAGAAATCGAGCACAGAATCTATCAGAAGTAATATCGGACATGAGGGAATTTACCAGTCGGATGCATCTATCGTACGGAAAATCATAACGTGTGTACCTAGCATTAAGAAACTGTCAAATCAAATTCCTTATAAGTGCAAACTTATTTGGTCAGATAAAAATGATTCTGATTCTTATGTACATTTTTTTTCCAGGTTTATTTCAGGATTATTTTAAGTGGTTTTTTTTTTTTTATCTTTTTTTTTATATATATGTACATATAGTGAAGAACAAGATGAGGAAACCAGACTACCACAATCGCCACCCCTCATTCACTCCAAACCACCCATCCCACAGGAGTCTAGCATAAAAAGACTGTAAGTAATCTGTATTTAAATTGTGATTTGTGCTGTCTATTTTGCCTATGGTTTCATCCCATAATCTAGTCTTTTGTGTGTAAATCTATAACTACATAAGCAAATACAGCGTTTATACAGTGCACCAGATGCAATATTGCTGATACTCACTCCAGTGACTTCCATAATAATGATGAACACTCAATTGTCTGCCATATTTACTGATAGGCTCCAGTGGCTCACTATTCATTGACACACTCTGATTGCCATAATTACTGACACACACTTAATTGACTGCCATAATAAATGATGAGCACCCAATTGTCTGCCATATTTACTGACACAATCTAATGGCTGCCATAATTACTGACACATACCTCATTGACTTCCATTATAAGTTACACACTTTACTGGATTACTGACAAACATCCATATTTACTGATGAACACTACATTACCTACCTTTTTACTAACATACTCCATTGCTTACCATAATACGGATGCACCACTAACTGGTTGCAGTTTACTGACACAGAGTCCACTGAGTCCTGCCATATTTACTGATAAAACTACATTGCTTGCACGTTTTACTACCATAATCCAGTGCTTGACTATTATATTTACTGATGCATACTCGCCTTCCTGACATTGACGTTACTCCGTGGACTGCCATAATTACTGACTTACACCACAACAACTGTCATAATTACTGAAGCGCACCCATTGTCTGCTATATTTACTGACAGACACTCCAGCAGCTGGCTATTTTACTGAAGCACAGACCACTTACTGAAATATTTACTGACTCACAGACCTGCTAAATGTCATTACCAACTACGCCCCATTACCTGCCATATTTGCTGACACACACCAATTTTCCTGCCATATTTACTGGCACAAATACTCCTTCCTGTCATACTTATTGCCACACCCTCCAACTGCCATATTTACTGACTATAACATCACAGGTAGACTAACATTTACTGACACATCTCACTGACTCTATTTACTGGCACAAATCCTCCTTCCTGTCATACTTTTATCTAGCTTGTATAAAAGGTTTAATTGATATTAGAACTGTGAATGTGAGCTGCATGAAATGAGGAGTCACTTTAGTCTGGTGAAATGTTCTGGCTAAACCTGGGATACTTATTGACAACATCTTAATGCTATTCAACCATTTTTCAGTTTTACATTTTTTTTTATTGTGGAGTTCTAAAGGCCTAGAGTTGTAGCTAATTAGCTTATGCTATATGCATATGTTGCACTATTTTAATTAGTCAATAGACAACTGGCAGCTAGTATGTAAGTCGGGTGATACCTGGTCTGAGCACACACCTTTTTTTCATTTGTATGCAGTTAAAAATTATATGTATAAAGTGCTACATACGATGTCAGCGCTACATAAATACATAAAAATTATATAATGGGCTGTTTGATAGTAGTGTTGTAAGGAAGTTGAAGCAATTTTGCAGCATGTGCTACACATACAAAGAGCAGCTCTGTCAAGACTGATAAGCTCATATGCAATTCACTTTTTTTCAATTTTTTCCCTAGGAGAGAATTATTCTGAAAATGTTTTTGCTTGCTGGTAGTCTCAAAGGCATTTTATTGAAAAAGTATGAAAATATCACCTGGGAGAAAAATGAATTGCATGTTTGTCTCCTCTACTTAGTAAATGGAGGTACCAACTGAACTTCTAACCTCAACTGAAAGTTGAGGAAGGAAGGGTTGTTTGACCTCTGTACTCGACAGAGTGAGCGATCTTGGCAATACTGATGTAAAGTATAGGCAAAGTATGTTGGTGCTGCTCCTTTAAAAGCCACTCTGGGTGGTGAAGATATCTGTATAGGACAAGGGGGGAAAAGGAAGGGGAGGGGGAGAGCGCACTCAATAGACAATTTGCGAGGAGTGGAAATGCATCTGATCCAGGACTGAAGTTCAGTGGACGGAGGAGCATATGTGCCAGTACATCTTGTGGAGGAAGATCGCTGGAAAGACCTGGTCCCCGGCAGGGGTGAGCCTGGGGTGCCTGGCACCTGGGTGCAAGATTTTCTCTGGCGCCTATGGGAGTGGTTAAATTAACCACGCCCAACCACATAACCACACCCATGTCCTTCCTAATCACACCCACACCTTCCACCTCTTTACGCATGCATGTGATACCCCATTCCTACCCCTCTTCCATGGGCTTGCTCCTGGCTGGCTTTGGCTTCCTGCGAGTGACAGTCTGCTAGTCTCTGGACTGACTCAGGCTGAGAGGCTCTGCGAGTGCGACGCAGTCACACACTGCGTATTTATGGCTGCCTGCGGCCACCCTACTCTCGCTCGCTGACGTCGGCTCCTCCCCCCTGCCAAGCCCAAGGTGGGCTGCCTGTATCTTTCCCGTTGCGCCACACAGCCTGCCAGTGTTGCCAACCTTTCACGTTATTTTTTACTGACAAATACCTAAAAATTTACTGACAAAAGATTATTTTTACTGACAAAAATTCCCCACTAAATGCACATAAGAGACTGCTTTTCCCCATGTAAATGCACATAACGAGAGACTGCTTTTCCCCATGTAAATGCACATAACGAGAGACTGCTTTTCCCCATGTAAATGCACATAACGAGAGACTGCTTTTCACCAGCAAATGCACATAACAAGAGACTGCTTTTCACCAGCAAATGCACATAACAAGAGACTGCTTTTCACCAGCAAATGCACATAATGACAAACAGCCAGTGTCCCCGGGATAGGTAGCCAGGGGGTATATGTGCCCGGGATAGGTAGCCAGGGGGTATATGTGCCCGGGATAGGTAGCCAGGGGGTATATGTGCCCGGGATAGGTAGCCAGGGGGTATATGTGCCCGGGATAGGTAGCCAGGGGGTATATGTGCCCGGGATAGGTAGCCAGGGGGTATATGTGCCCGGGATAGGTAGCCAGGGGGTATATGTGCCCGGGATAGGTAGCCAGGGGGTATATGTGCCCGGGATAGGTAGCCAGGGGGTATATGTGCCCGGGATAGGTAGCCAGGGGGTATATGTGCCCGGGATAGGTAGCCAGGGGGTATATGTGCCCGGGATAGGTAGCCAGGGGGTATATGTGCCCAGGATAGGTAGCCAGGGGGTATATGTGCCCAGGATAGGTAGCCAGGGGGTATATGTGCCCAGGATAGGTAGCCAGGGGGTATATGTGCCCAGGATAGGTAGCCAGGGGGTATTATGTGCCCAGGATAGGTAGCCAGGGGGTATTATGTGCCCAGGATAGGTAGCCAGGGGGTAATATGTGCCCAGGATAGGTAGCCAGAGGGTAATATGTGCCCAGGATAGGTAGCCAGGGGGTAATATGTGCCCAGGATAGGTAGCCAGGGGGTAATATGTGCCCAGGATAGGTAGCCAGGGGGTAATATGTGCCCAGGATAGGTAGCCAGGGGGTAATATGTGCCCAGGATAGGTAGCCAGAGGGTAATATGTGCCCAGGATAGGTAGCCAGGGGGTAATATGTGCCCAGGATAGGTAGCCAGGGGGTAATATGTGCCCAGGATAGGTAGCCAGGGGGTAATATGTGCCCAGGATAGGTAGCCAGGGGGTAATATGTGCCCAGGATAGGTAGCCAGGGGGTAATATGTGCCCAGGATAGGTAGCCAGGGGGTAATATGTGCCCAGGATAGGTAGCCAGAGGGTAATATGTGCCCAGGATAGGTAGCCAGGGGGTAATATGTGCCCAGGATAGGTAGCCAGGGGGGTAATATGTGCCCAGGATAGGTAGCCAGGGGGTAATATGTGCCCAGGATAGGTAGCCAGGGGGTATAGGGTCCCCGTTTTAGGTAGTGACAGGAGCGCACCCAACCCTCCCCTCCCGCCGCTGCTGCCTCTGCTGCCGCTCCCTCCTCACCTTGCAGCAGCTTCAGACCTCAATCAGCGGGCGACCCGACCAGTAAGAAGGCGCCAGGCGCACCCGCTCTATATGCGGAAGTGATGTCACTTCCGCATATCAGTGCGGCGTGCTAGGTCCTAGCGCCCGCCCGCCTGATCGAGGTCTGACGCGGCGCCGGCGGCTAGAGGGAGGGAGGGAGCGAGCGAGCGGCGGCCGGGCGGCGCCTCTCAGAGGCAGGCGCCTGGGTGCCTTGCACCCGCAGCACCCGCCCAGGCTCGGCCCTGGTCCCCGGTTCTCAGTGGGACAAAAGCTCTTCAGCCGACCAACCCATATGGGCTAATCTGCAAGAATCAATCTCAGATGAGATTATTCCACGGTTGGCTAACCAGTTTTCTCAACTGAAAGTGACCCTTAGTTCATCAGGTCACAATATAGGACCAAAAGGCCACAATCTGAAAGTGTGATACAACTTGTCCAGATTAGGTTACTGTAGATCATCCAAATCTGTGAAACTATTGTATTCCTAAAATATTTGCCAGGCAAACAGCTGCTGTAACATCTAATCCATAATGCAGGAGCACAAAGAAAGCACCACTGTTGCCATATATATTGCTAGATGTTCTAATACTCCGTTTGTTCATAGGAAAAGCAAAGTTTTTAAAATTAAAACAAGCTAACAAATTGGAGCACTTTTGTACACTGGTCTCTTAGTCCTACAGTTTCAATCATGAGCCAAAGTTTAGTGAGTCAGTGGAATAACATGCAGCATGCATATGAAAACATGATAGTCCAGAACTTGCAACACATCCTGGTGTACATGGAGAGTTTGCCATTATACTTGCAGTTCATACTTCAATTTTAAATGCACGATAAATAACATGTACTAGGGACCTTTGACTGACCAGAACCATACATTCCAGTAAAGCAAAGTATTAGGAAACGCATCAGGCATACCAAAGAGCATGTGATATGTCATGTGGCCTTTTGCAAAGATATATGTTTTCAAAATTAAGTGATAGTTTACTTTAATTAGCTATATGCTTCACTACAGCTTAGCATTGCCTTAAAACTACTTGCTTTTGACCAATGGATGCAAGCATGCAGCTTCGGCAGCAGATAAATATATGCTTGGGTAAATTTAATCAGTATCCTTGGGCTCATAGAAACCAGTGTATTAGGGTAGACTGACAGAACCATATTGCTAAGAACAATGTTGGGTTTTTTCACAATCCCTAATATGTTGAATGTGTTGGTAGGGGGGGCTTTTTGGTATCTTTTGTCCCCCATACTGTTCCTTAGAAATTTTGGGTCACCCTGAGATGCTTGGCATTCTGAGAGCAAATAACTATCATAAATATGGTTCTCACAACCAAAAATCTAACTTTGTTCTTTTTAGGGCGATTTTTTTTTAAATCGCCCTAAAGCGCTTGTAATGCAATGCCTATGAGAGAGTTCACATATGAGTGGTTCGTTTCCGATCCGCTCAGCAAAGCACTGCCTGTAGCATTTTCTGAGGGTTTTTGCACATTGAAAGATATAGGGAAATCGAAAGCGCTTGAAAAAGCGCTTGGTATAGCGATCTCCTCAGCGGTTTAAGAATACATTGTATTTATTATTTTCCGGGTCAAAGAGTTTACTTCCTGACTTGCGTCAGGAAGTGAAGAAACAAATCGCTCTGCAAACGCGCTTTGAAAAGCGCTTTTTACAAAATCACAACGCGCAGCTAAGGGCCGGGAGGAGAAAAATAAAACGCCCTAAAAAAATCACCGTCGCCGTCAGCGATTTCGATTTCAGATGTGAGCAAAGCCCTAATTAACACTTTGAAGCCTAACTCCAGGGTGAAATCTTCCTCTAGTCCTGCGCAATCTGTCACTGGCAGAGCTTGTTTGATACGAGCCAAAGTAATCACATTACTGTTGGCTGCAGTCCCCTCAGACACCTCTATCTGTGGCCCAACCCCTATGTGGGCTAACAAGGAACATATTAAGTCAATCAGTTCTACCACCATGCACCACTTTCATCAGAAAACCCATCTAAGGACTTGTTCACATGCTTGATGGCTAGTGTGTGTACAGCAGCCCCCAACCTCCCTCCATGCCTTGGCCAGCGATCATCCTGGAGCATCATCTCAGCCAAGCGTTGGCAGATGACATTTATTCTCTTGTGTGCAAGGCTTAATGTTGATCTTCCAGCTGCAGCTTCTAGTTTTATTTGAGTGACGCAGTACAAATCTATGCACAATCTCATGCAGCGCTTCTGGCCCACTTTACCTCTGTCACCCGCACTCCTGGCTGTTCCTAGCAGGACAAGCACACAAAGAACTAGGCACATCCAGTCTATATCTGATCAATATTTGGATGCCATAGTTTCAGTAGATTTTCATAACACTTATTATTTATATAGAATCTAACGTCTGATCTACTGAAAAAAAATTCTAATGGCATATGGTCATCTTTGTCTGCAAATAATGTCCGCGCCACAGCATAGTACATTCATAACTGTATGATGAAAAGCAAAGGAAAAACTGTCACAAGATAATTTATAAGCCTAAAAACTGAAAAAAAAAAACGAAAAAAATAACAAAACAAAAGTTTGTTTAATTATGAACCTATATCATCCAGTCAGATGCCATGGTAAAGAGCTTATAAATCAAAAGCGTCTTGTTAGCTATTATAAGCAATACATTTCTGTAACTTTTTTTTTCTCTGTTGAGAATATCAAATCAAAACTGTTTTAGCATATTTATTTTCATATTTTATATTTTAATAAATGATATTACATAATTGCATTAAATAAGTCAAAGACAAGACAAATAACATTTATATCGCGCTTTTCTCCTGGCGGACTCAAAGCGCCAGAGCAGCAGCCACTAGGGCGCGCTCTATAGGCAATAGCAGTGTTAGGGAGACTTGCCAAAGGTCTCCTACTGAATAGGTGCTGGCTTACTGAACAGGCAGAGCCGAGATTCGAACCCTGGTCTCCTGCGTCAGAGGCAGAGCCCTTAACCATTACACCATCCAGCCACAATAATGAAATGGCAGCAACACTCAAACCTGTATCTCAAGGTCAGAAACTAAAATGTAGGTCACAGCTGGGCCTTGGGCAGCGCCTCCGATTTTCAATCCTTTCTCTTACCAGTTGTGCACTGTGTGCTTTGTAATCAGCTAGCTTACTCAGAAAACTGACTGTGCCATTAGTGGCAATTATATTATTACTAGGACACATTTCCAGTATTAGCAATTGCAAAATTAATGAGCTCATTGGAAATGGTAGTTCAAGGAGTGGCAATAATCAGAACTACTCCAGATATCATTTTTCACTGCATAAACTTGAACTAAGGGCATGAAATAAATATGGTAATTGGAGAGATGTTTATGGAAGGTAACTATATCTTTGTGTTTTTTCCTTAGTAAGCAATTCCCTTTACATATGATAGTTCCTTACTTGTCACAGTATAGGATATTAAGCAAATGGGTTCACACGTGTGTGTGTGTGTGTGTGTGTGTGTGTGTGTGTGTGTAGGTGTGTAGGTGTGTAGGTGTAGTAGAAGAGCAAACTGAGTGAATATATGTTGAGCAGGTGTTACATAGAAGTGGTAAGAATGTACAATCAAGATTGTTGAAATTCTGGTTACTTGGAAAACCTTATTAAAGGTAGAGGAGCAATACAAAGTGATAAAGATGGCTGCCTCTAAAAGTATCATTAATACAGTATATACACTATTTTTATGCATTGAAGTGCAGGTGCTTCAAAAACTGCATCTGAATACAGCAAATTGGCCACTGTGTCCTACAGCAGTGCGTGGCTGGCCACTGTGTCCTACAGCAGTGCGTGGCTGGCCACTGTATCCTACAGCAGTGCGTGGCTGGCCACTGTATCCTACAGCAGTGCGTGGCTGGCCACTGTGTCCTGCAGTAGTGCGTGGCTGGCCACTGTGTCCTGCAGTAGTGCGTGGCTGGCCACTGTGTCCTGCAGTAGTGCGTGGCTGGCCACTGTGTCCAGCAGTAGTGCGTGGCTGGCCACTGTGTCCTGCAGCAGTGCGTGGCTGGCCACTGTGTCCTGCAGCAGTGCGTGGCTGGCCACTGTGTCCTGCAGCAGTGCGTGGCTGGCCACTGTGTCCTGCAGCAGTGCGTGGCTGGCCACTGTGTCCTGCAGCAGTGCGTGGCTGGCCACTGTGTCCTGCAGCAGTGCGTGGCTGGCCACTGTGTCCTGCAGCAGTGCGTGGCTGGCCACTGTGTCCTGCAGCAGTGCGTGGCTGGCCACTGTGTCCTGCAGCAGTGCGTGGCTGGCCACTGTGTCCTGCAGCAGTGCGTGGCTGGCCACTGTGTCCTGCAGCAGTGGGTGGCTGACCACTGTGTCCTGCAGCAGTGTGTGGCTGGCCACTGTGTCCTACAGCAGTGCGTGGCTGGCCACTGTGTCCTACAGCAGTGTGTTGCTGTGGTGTTGGAAACCCCTCCCTGACTAGTAGATGCCCTGCTTCTATAAACTTTCTTACTTCTTCAGGTAAACAAAAAATGTCTGCGGTACTGTTTACATTTGCCACTGTTATTTGGAGGGGCACTAGGCTGCAATGGCCAGATAACAGTATGCAGACATCCAAGATGGGAGGGTACACCTTTGTTTTTCATCCACTTTGTGTGACAAATGGATTACTGTACTTAAAGAGACTCCGTAACAAAAATTGCATCCTGTTTTTTATCATCCTACAAGTTCCAAAAGCTATTCTAATGTGTTCTGGCTTAGTGCAGCACTTTCTGCTATCACAGTCTCTGTAATAAATCAACTTATCTCTCTCTTGTCAGACTTGTCAGCCTGTGTCTGGAAGGCTGCCAAGTTCTTCAGTGTTGTGGTTCTGCTATGAAATCCCCCTTCCAGGCCCCTCTATGCACACTGCCTGTGTATTGTTTAGATTAGAGCAGCTTCTCTCTTATCTTTTACAAGCTGGATAAATCCTCCTCTGAGCTGGCTGGGCTTTCACATACTGAGGAATTACAGACAAGGGCAAAGCTGTTTGCAGGAGAAAAAAGAGCAGCCTGAAACTTCAGTGCATGAGAACAGGGGGAAAGAAACACACAAATGATCTCTTGAGATTCAAAAGGAAGGCTGTATACAGCCTGCTTGTGTATGGATGTATTTTCTATGTGTGGACATACTGTACATCAACCTACTTCCTGTTTTGGTGGCCATTTTGTTTGTTTATAAACAAACTTTTTAAAACTGTTTTTAACCACTTTTAATGCGGCGAGGAGCGGCGAAATTGTGACAGAGGGTAATAGGAGATGTCCCCTAACGCACTGGTATGTTTACTTTTGTGCGATTTTAACAATACAGATTCTCTTTAAAGGGTACCCAAAGTGATGGGTAGCATTATGAAATAAACATATATTTAAGTTTCAATCCTACTTAGAACTAGGCTTTATTTGTCTCGTATCCCTTGGGTAACATCGCTGGGCCAAAGCTATACAGATGCTGCAGGCTGACTGCGTGCTCTGTTTCAATGCAAGGGGGTGGAGGGCCGATGGAGCAGCCCATACGTGACGTCACGCAGCGAGTGGACATCGGTGATATTAAATCAATCGGCCATTGCTCGGCTGAGTTGACTTCCGCAGCCAACTTTAATGTGTGTACTCTTAAAAGCACCCATACATCCCACATGGCTGCTGCGCACAGCATGTGGCACATTTGCGATGTGATTATGTGACAGAAGAAGCAGCAGGAACAATGTATGGGCAGCCAACACATCTCTCTCTGATCAGATTATATCGGAGAGAGATCAGTCTCTTGGTCAACATGGTTAACGTTTGGGGAGACAGCGACAGGGGGTTGTGTTTGTCGCTTATCTCGATATCACATGCTGTTATCGCTGCATCTCTGATCAACCCAGCCCCAAGATTTTCCAGCTTGCTGGATTGATACATTCATCGTCAATCGGGCATGCCTGTTGCGGCATAAAATTATCAAATTGGATGGTCAATTGGGCTGCAAAATCGCTAGATGTTTGGCCACCTTAAGAGCCAGAGCGCTACACCATTTCTCTACACTCAGATTGCAAAGGCAAGAGAACGAGAATCACATTGTGATTGCCTGAAAAATGCTGCATGAAGCACGTTTGCAGTGAGGATTATCCCATAGGGATACATTAGTAACAGCGCTTTGCTGATTGGTGGCGATCAGCAAAGTGAGGAGAAGTGCCATAGTGTGAACAAGCCCCATGGACTTTAAACCTACATTTTTCACTTTTAGATACAAAATAAAACTATGGGATTCTTGGAAAGAGCTGTGTAGAATTTGGACTGTAAATATACCGGTACTTGTTTATCTGATCAGCCTATTTTCCCTTTGTGTGTGTTTGAGTAAGTACAGTTATGTTTTTAACCCAGTAAGTAACTTGCTAAAAATTATGGTGTCAAGGTTTTTGAGAATGTACTGGTATACTCTCTCTTATATTAATCTAAATGATATATTATAATAGATTGTTATGAAATGACAAAATGAAATTGTTATGAAATGACAAATCTGTGTTTATAAAAAGATGTCTAATTTTCACCATTACAGAATACAAGGGGTTTCAGTCTTAAAATCTGATATTCTCATTTTTTTGTAGTGATGGTTTGCACCCAGCAAACAATTATTTGATTATTTTCATATCATGGCTTGTCTCTCTCCTCTCCGTGGCGGTATTTTCCAGGTAAAAGGCCTCCCTTTGCTGTCCAGTGAGATTCATGAGAGTTTTGTCGTCTGTTGACTTCATACTCATGAAGCATGACCACGAAATGCATAAATGCATGAGTCTGATGTGTCCTGACAGTATGATGTCATACTTCATACTTGTATATGTTTGACACCTTGATGTATAACAGCACTGTAATTTATCATTCGTTGTTTTTTAATTGTTTTTAATCTAGAAGAAGTTTACAACCATTACGCACATAATCACAAAATGGCATCTATATTATCAAGGTATAGTTTCTGTGTGTCAGTATGCAGCACAGCTTCAAGAAGGGCTAAGGCCTGGAACAGTGAGTTGTTGTTTTAATCGCTACACACGTCGTTTATCATACCAATGACTACCATATTTTTTAACACTCCTGAACTCAATCAACATTTACAAGGGGGAAATCCGTTTCACTAGCCTCTCCTCAGTGTTGGAGCTATTCGCCCTTCGTCCCCTGTTCACAACTACCAGGTGTATGCTCTGTCCATTCTGCGCACCCTCTTCATGTGTGCTACCCAACGGTTGTTTGCAAGAGCCTAAGCCAGAAGCATCCTGGACGTGCGTGGCTATGAATGGCTGCTGTGCACAGCTATGGGGAGTGCGATCAAAGAGTGCACATGGAGTGGAAAGAACTTGCACGCTGCTCCAACTGGGTCCAGTCGGAGCTTTGGACAGGGAACATGTTCCAACACTAAGGGAATGCTAGAAAAGCTGAGAGGCCATGCCTTGAGAAGCCATGCAGTTTATTGGACACCGTCAAAGCCCAAGGAATGTTCGCCTACTAAATTTTGATTGGGTTCAGGTACACTTTAAAGAGCTTTTAACTATGAGTGGTACCAACCACTCCAACATGAGTAATGTTCTTAAAGGACCTCTGTCGCGAAAATCTTAAAACTTAAAAAACATGTAAGCATATACAAATGAGAAGTATGTTTCTTCCAGAGTAAAATGAGCCATAAATTACTTTTCTCCTGTGTTGCTGTCACTTACAGTAAGTAGTAGAAATCTAACATTACCGACAGATTTTGGACTAGCCCGTCTTTTTCATGGGGGGTTGTCAGGGTTTTTTTGTTTTGTTTTGTTTTTTAAAGCACTTAGTGAATGGCAGTTGCTCTGTCCAGCTGCCACAAAAGTGTGCAGCGAGCAGGGAGGCTGGCCAATATCATTGTATAAAGCCTTTTTCAGGGAATGTTTTTATAAAGAATAAAGGCCATGCTCCGAATCCCCCATGAAGAGATGGACTAAACCAAAAGCTTTCGGTTCTGTGACTGTCAGATGTCTACTACCTACTGTAAGTGACAGCAACATAGGAGAAAAGTAATTTATGGCTCTTTTTACTCTGGAAGAAATGTACTTATTCGTATGTGTTTTAAATTTTAAGATTTCCGCAACAGTTCCTCTTTAATGATGACCTAATTATGAGTTGATCTACTTACACACTTTTTTTCTCTTGTGACTCAGATGTTTAATTGTATATTCTAGACATTCCGTCTCTTTAATTTCAAAGTATTTTTTATTAGTTTTTTTTTAAGACATAGGATACAAAGAGACTGTTAAATTAGCCTTGCAGAGGTGTCAAAGATACAGGTAACAGATGAGAAAAAAAAGCAATAGCAAAAAGGGCTGACAACAGTCAGCAGTCAGTGACCAAGGCAAAATACCAAAAAATATGTGGGATTCTGGGTGTTAGTGAAACCATTAGTATTGTCCTTGCTAAGATATTTTTATATAGCATGATATTGGTCAATCTATGAAATAAAACATCTGGGGATAGATTCACAGTTAGAAGGGTTCCATAGCTATCTTGGCAATATGTTACACTAATATATGCATGAGTTTTAGGCCTAAGGGTTCATTGTCTAACAGGAGCTTAGAAGGATCCAAAGGTATAGTTATGTTAAGGACCATATTTGTTTTCTGCCAAATAGTGTTCCAAAAATCCAAGGATTTCAGGCATTACCAAAGTATATTACAAAGATTGCTCTTAGTTAGGCAGCCTCTGAAGCATAGGTTTTATGTGCTTGTGTTTAGCTTCTGTATCCAGAAGGCTCAAAGTAGGATGGATTGAGTTTAGGAGATCTCTAGACATCCAGTCTTTCTGCTACAACAGAGAATTGTACATCAATGTGTAAATATCGCTGGAGCCAGATACTAGTTTGCTGGGAAGTAATGAGTGTGGGATTTGTATAGAAAAAGTAAGATGGTCCAGTTGCACGACCATTGTCTTTCTTCCTTGCAAAGCAATCCCTGATTATTGTGTTCTCCTCCACTTGTGGGTATGTATGGTGTCCATCACCGTCTGTCAGCTTCACCTCTAACTTTACCCATTATCCCCAGCCCTATATCCCATAGTTCGTTATCTACAGTTAGTGTAGTTTGCCTTCTTAAAACAGAAGGTCTTTGCGATAATTTAGCTTTAAGATAAACCTGAGACTAAACGACAGTAAAGTTTTATACATACCTGTGGCTTCTTCCAGCCCCATGCGCATGGATCGCTTCACATTCCACATTCACTCACTGAATTATTGCAAATACCTTCTGTTTTAAGAAGGCAAACTACACTGAGTGTTGGCTTTTTAGTAGGAGGGCTTTTCTGTCTTTTTTTTTATAGTCCCCTATACTTTTCCTAGTAGTTTTGGGTCACCCTGAGCTGCTTGGGTATTCTGTTGCATCTCCAGTTAATTTCCCTTTCACCTACAGCACTGTATGGTTCTAGCATGCTCCTCTTTAGACTTCAATGCTTTTCTCTACCAGTACCACAAGCCATACATGTCTTTCTTCTAACCTCTTCATCAGTGGGCTTTGTGGCACCCAAACACATTCATTTACTCCATCCCAGTTTCTCATGCCATGTCATATGTTACAGAGCAACATGGAAAATCAGAGGGATGACTTCATTGTGTACAGGTGGTGATCACTGTGCTGCTGAAAATTTCAGGAATGCGCTACCATCGCAGACAAATTAACCACTATATGGTACTAGTGTATATAAACAAATGAATGGAAATAGGATTTGCAAAGTTGCTAAAAGCACATGAGTGCAAAAGAGCAGGAAGTAGCTTAGAAACAGATTGCTGCTAATAGAATACAAATTAATGGGTTTCTAGTTGCTGCTACTGTGACATTAGTACAGCTTCATTGGATAACCTCTTAATGTGAACCAGAGCCGAAGCACCCTCATGTATTTTACCATATATATCAGTGGGAACATAAGAGAAAACACCTACCCTGTTCTCTGTTTCGTTCTTCACTGTTCAGCTTGCTTATCAGCCCTGATAAAAATCCCCCGACTGAGCATTCAGCCTGGCTTTGCTCAGGAATCATTATAGCAAAGCCAGACTGAATGCTCAGTTGGGGATTTTATCAGGGCTGATAAGAAGCAAGCTGAACAGTGAAGAATGAAGCAGAGAGCAGGGTAGGGATTTTCTCTAATGTTCCCACTGTTATATATGGTAAAATACATGAGGGTGCTTCGTCTCTGGTTCACTTTAAGGACCCACTACTTACATCTGTGCATCAGATACTAAATATACCAGTTTCCATTCCCAGAAACTAACAAAGTGGTGGTACACACTCATCATCTCTTGTCTTGGTTACTGTGACATTCTCCTATCTAGGTGCTGAGATGAGGCTGACTAGAAGGTAGTGGAGGAGAGTTTTGTAAGGTTAAAGGGCTTCCTCTGCCGAGAATCAGGTATGTGTACGGCAAATGCCAATTCCCCCTTATCCATAAGCAAGAGATCCGGACTGGTGGATTGTCTAGGCCAATCCTATTGTTCTCGTACACACTCCGCACTTTCTTCCCCCCCCCCCCCCCCCCCCCCTACATAGCAACAAAACACATTGCTAGCCTGAACTGTTGGTTCCGAATTGTTACCTGAGGGATCAATTCCTGATCTCTGCAGGTGACAGTAAGTGTGCATGTGTTACCCGCTTTACAGGAAACCTGAGACGGGATTAATGGGTGTATTTATACTTACCTGGGGCTTCCGCCAGCTCCATGAGATGCGTGGGCTTCACTAAAATAAGTAGTTTTACAGATTACTTACAATTTTTTTATATCTTTTCAATTCAAGAATTGCAATCAGTTTTTCTGACTGTAACATTTCAAAAATATGACCAATGTACCACACACGTGTGTTCAATTTTCCCCCAATTATGATCAAAATGATTGGAAACTCTGAGAAAATTGCTAGGGTGTGTATAATAATAAATTGACAATCTAACACACACCATACAATCTTTAGAAAAATTGAAGACAAATTTCCAGCACTCCGGTTCGATAAACGGGAAATCTGATTTTTCAGTTGCATGGGAAAAAAAGCTTTTGATTTTTTTGGGGGAAATCCAATCATATTTATCGAATTGCCATAAAATTGGATCATTTTTATTGTATCGTGTGTGTGGCCACCTTAAACCTCTCCTCAGATATGCATGTGAATGAGAAGAAAATTGTACATAGTGTAAAGGTAGCCATACATCTAGTGATATATGGGCAGATTCTACCAAGAGACAAATATCTCTCTGATCGAATCTGATCGGAGAGAGATGTGTCAGCTGCCCATACACTGCAGGCAGATTCCCGATTGATTTCATGCTAAAATCAATCCGGAATCGGTCTTGTGACGCTGTATTCGCCGCCAGGACTCTGTCACCCTACTGTTAAATGTCCCCCCGGTGCCCAGTGCAAATGATACGTGACCGGTCTGTGGCCTCCTGGAATCTTCTGTTGGATGGTCGATCGGCCTCCAAGTCGCCTGATGTATGGCTACCTTAAGTCGCATACACACGCCTGATTTATTCAAATGACGGGTCGTCAGACCTGCCTGCGGGGGCAGCCGTTGTAGCGACAGTTTTCCTGTGTGTACAATGTGTCGGCAGGCTGATGAGGCTGGTTTTGACAGATCTGCTCAGCAGATTGCTTTATCTATCATGGGACAATTACAATTTAAAGGTCAATACTCCCTTTCAAGTATAGCGACCCAGTAATTTTAGTTTTTACCTGTACACATTTTTATTTGTATTTTTCATCCTATTTTAAATAGTTTGACAAAAGTACAGCAGAGGAGCGCAGTATTATCAAAATTTTCTTAGATATTGCTGTGCGTTCAGAATTTGGATCCCTGACCTCATACTGTGAGAGGTGGTTTCTCCTACAACTTACAGCTCCAACTCATCCTCCATGGTACTATTACTAGATGCTAGTAACTCCTTTGTGAAATAGAATAAGAACTGGTTTCCAGTAGAGGAAAATAATTCTACCATTAGCTCTTGAAAACTAACAGAAAAATATGTTGTATTTACATTTATGTAGACTTAGAAATGCGTTTGTGGTCCTCTTGAGATAATATTGGTTGTTGTGGCTTTAGGGACTACCATTTCAGTAGCAAAGTATGTTTGAAAAATTATTTCAAATGGAACACACACACACTCACACACTCACAGACACTCTCTACAGTTTATGACCACCTTCTGAATAATTTGTCCCACATGCAGAAACCACACTACCAACACAAAAACGCGTAATCTTCCTTTTCACTAAATAACAGTAGGAATCTTTTCTAGATGTAAAACTTGCCAGAAAAATTGAACTCCCCCCCCCTAAAAAAAAAAAACACCATTTGTAGTATTTAATATTTTCCTGATAAAGCTTTATTATTATTGTTGTTATTATTATTATAGAATGTAACATATAAGCAAGTCCGGCATGAAATGGTCACTGTACATTGTCTTTAAGATGTTGGCAACTCTGTAGCTCTCTGATTTGGTTGTGACAGTGCCTGCTGTAATGTCACAGAACTATGAAGACTGGCATTGTCACCAGCCAGCTGACATGTTGCTGCCTGGCACATGTAACAAGCAAGTATTGTTTAGCAGAATAAATATTAACCTTGACCCCAAAATAGCTTTATTTACAGTAATAGCAGAAAAATCCAATGTTAACAGCTGTCTCATAGAGGGGATTTGTGCAAATGGAAGTTTAATAGTAGACCAAGATAAGGTGAATATAGTATATTTATAGTATATTTGCCTTTAAGCTCATATCCATAATAATGAACCCCACCCAACACCCTAACATGTGCATCCACTGTTTAAGTCTGTACATGCGCTAGTCTGTGCACACAAACGAGTGGCGTAGCTCAAACGACATTACCCGGCAAAACAGAAAGGACAAGCAGTTTACACAACATTGTTAATGTATGTCAGGAGGTGAAGCTTATTATGCTTCATTTATAAAGCGCTAACATATTTCACAGCGCTGTACAATATATAGGGCGGGTACGACAGCATTAAATAATGTCACACAGTGGCATTACAGGGTTAAACAATGGTACATATCATAGTGATGTAGCAATAAACAATGGTCTGCAGATTGCAATGAATAAATGTGGCAGATAAGTCACTAATTCCATATGGTGACAGAAAAGTCACTGATTCCATATGGTGACAGAAAAAAGCAGGGAGGAGGGCCCTTCCAAATTGGCTTACAGTCTAAGGTGTGGAGGAGAGGGACACATAAGGGGGAAGGAGATAAGTCCAAGGTGGGGGGTTGGAGCTATGAGGAGAGCTGGTAGGCTATGGTGAACAAATGGGTAAAACCTGCTTGAATGAGCTGAAGGTAGTGGTGAGCCTGATGGGGAAGGGAGGAAGTTCCATAGAGTAGAAGGTGCTCTGGAGAAGTCATGGAGCCTTGCGAATAAGCAAATGATACAAGCGTTTGACGTCTGTATAGTGTTGGGAGGAGCTGAGAGAGCGTGTTGGAGAGTATCTCTAGATAAGATCTGAGATCTACGAAAGGGAGGTATGATGGATGGATTTATATGCCAGACACAGCAGTTTAAATTTAATTCTGAGAGGGCAGCTACATTCATAACAAATAGGAGGGGTCAGTCTGGTCTCAGAAAGGATGGCATTGCAGTAATCCAGATGGGAGAAGACCATAGTATAGACCAGGAGTGGAGTTGGAGGAAAGGTAAGGGCAAATGTAAGTGTTGTTGTGGAGATGGAAGTGGCAGGATTTGGTGACGTTCTGGATGTGAAGGGTGAAAGACAGAGCATAGTAAAGGGTGACTCCCAGGCAGTGGGTTTGAGGAACAAGGCTAATGAGCTTTTAATAGCAATAGAGACCTCGGGGTAGAGTACTTGATGAACTGGGTGGGAAGACCTTGACCATTCAGTCTTTTCCAGGTTTAGTTTCCAAAACCTGTCGGGAATACAAGTGGAGATTTCATCCAAAGTGCGAGATCAGAGATGTGGAGGTAGATTTGGGTGTCATCAGTGTAGAGGTGGTTGTTGAGGCCAACTGAGGAGATGAGTTTGCCAAGGGAGGAGGTGTAGTGGGGCAAGGACAGAATCCTGGGGGACCCCCAACAGTAAAAGGGGTGGAGAGGGAGGAGGATTTGTTGAAGGCGGTCTGGAAGTAGCAGTCAGAGAGCTAGTAGCGGAACCAGGTAAGGGCTGAGTCGCTTAGCATCAGGTGACGCATCTTCACACTGTAAACCTGTAGCAAAGGGGGATCTGGAATTTGCCATATTTATTACCTTTTAAATGATGCCAGTTGCTTGACTTCCCTGCTGATCTTTATGGCCTTTGTGATGTCTGAGAAATACACCTGGAGCAACTATGTAATTAGTATAGTCAGACCAGTTAGAGACAGTTGATCTACATACTCATTTTAGGTCACTTGCTTAAAGTAAACCTGTATGTTTACTTTGTGAGTCAGAAGCCTATGTATCCTCCACAAGCTAACCCCATCCTTCTCCACCAGGCCGTTCCAGCGCTGAGACTACTGAAGATTCACATAAAAACTTATATTGCATGCTGATTATTTAGGTCAGCATGAGGGATCAATAATGGCTTTTTTCAATGGCAACAGGGACAATAATTGCATTGTCATAAGATCACAAATGATGTGGCTTAACCAGAATCAGTATAGACACACTGTTGCTAGTGTGCTGTCATTATAGACTCGGAATAACAGATCAAACTGCACATAATGGGCATGGACGTGTCCCATATATCAGTTCTCCTGTACGTCTTGCCATATACATGGAGACCGCTGGGTTTTCTTGACATGTTGGAAATGATGACCTATAAATACCATACTGCACTACCATACATGCTTCTCATGAACTTGGGGGGGGGGGGCAGCAATTGTGCTGAGCGCCCTCAAAGTGCTGCACCCGGGGACATATGTCTCTTTTGCCCACCCATAGTTACGCCTCTGCGTTTCTATGACTGTTGACGCACATAAAAGATGTACATTTCCGGTCCGGTCCTGTCGGTTTTTTAATCAGTTTTCTATCAGTTTTACTTTACTAGACCTGTGTGTGTAAACACACCCATAGAAAACTGATACAAAACTGACAGGACTAAACTGGAAATGTACAGATTTATGTGTGAACACATCCATAGAAACACATACAAAACTGATGCCAATTGTCAAAAACTGATAGGACAGGACTGGACACCTTTTTATGTGTGAACCAAACCTTTGTACTCAGCCCGGAGGCTGGCAGGAGCATGGGGCTCTCCATGGGATGCTATAGACCAATTCTCTCTGTTGCTGAGGATTCCTATTGGTTTTTTGCAGCCCAATGGAGATCCCCATGCTTTTGCTTGCAACTGGACTGTGTTTGAGGTACCGATCGGCGGCGGCATGGTGAGTATTACGTAGCAGCGGGTGAAGCCTAAGTAACGACTAGCCTAGTGAAAACGGACTCTGCTTTCATTGCATACATTTTTTGGGCCGGTCCTGTACAATGTGCAAAGTTTGGACTCTGCGTTACGCTTACGGCAACGTGGCAAGCGGATGTGTTTTTTTTTGTTTTTGGAAGAAGATCCTATTTTTAACATTAGAATCTGCTTCTGCGCTGAGCGGAGGTTTAAAAAAGCATCCCTAACGGGTGCTTTTTTTTTTTTTACAAGTGTAAACTGGCCCCTTATCAGTGAACCTCCTTATTGCTCCTTGACATAATGTAACTGCTCATGATTCACAAAAAGGCATTATAGAATGTTGTCTCTTAAAGGACAACTGTAACGAGACGAATATGGAAGCTGCCATATTTATTTCCTTTTACGCAATCCCAGTTGCCTGGCAGCCCTGCTATTTGGCTGCAGTAGTGTGTGAATTACACCAGAAACAAGCATGCAGATAATCTTGTCAGATCTGACAATAATGTCAGAAACACCTGATATGCTGCATGCTTGTTCAGGGTCTATAAAATTATTAGAGGCAGAAAATCAGCAGGATAGCCAGGCAAATGGTATTATTTAAAACTAAATAAATATGGCAGCCTCCATATCACTCTTGTTAAAGTTGTCCTTTAATAGTGAGTGCTAATGCAAGATACTAAGCAGCTATGGGACTGATGTCCTGTGTATTTAGTTTGCCAATATATCCATAAACACTTACATTAGAATATTTTTATGTTAGAAGTGGTTTGTTCCAAAACCCATTCTGTATGTTAATCGCTGTCGTGTCTGTTTATGTCTTTTCCATCAGGATGTTTACAGCCATAATGCCCATGGTAGCAGCTGGCCTGATTGCTGATGATCCCACTTTGCAGCCAATCAGCAGGCTTATCTCTCTTGTAGGATTCCTTTTCATTGTTCATGTATTGCTGTGTGCTGTTTTTCTGCATGTTGTGGGTGTGTACCTTCATTTGCTGCTGGTGGCATTCTAATTGCAGAACTACTAACTGGAAAGATTGTTTAACTACAAACCAGAAAAGCTATTCGGTGTCTCTAATCCTGATAGATTATCCTGTCCTAAAAAGATCAGTACCGATTTGCAGTTACGTGCACTTTGGGTCAGAGTTAAAGGATATCTGAGGTGACTGCCTTTTGAAGACAGTAATTACCTATTTAGATGCACCCCCCTCTCTGTTTTCCTCCAAAGTGTCCGGACCAGGCCCCGACCCTCCCCTGGGTTGGCAGCCTTAACCTAGAAGCAGAAATCCACATTTGCCGCACCTGCACAGTTCACATAGATGCTTGTGCAGCTGTGCAAGTTAAAAGCCCTCTGCCACCGCGTTCTCACTTACGGCGGTCTCCAGGTAACCGTGAGTGCGCTCACATTACTGAACACTGTGCATGTGAGGCTGCCCCTACTCAGCATGGACAGGCCCATGCAGGGCCATGCGAACTGTGCAGACGCGGCAGCGATTGCAGACTTCTGCTCCCAGATCAAGGCTGCCGACCCAGGGGGGTCCTGGTCTGGACACTTTAGCAAGCACTTAGAGGAAAACTGGGGCAAAAGAAGGATACAGACTGCCTCCCAGGAGGTTTATGCTTCTAAATAATTGTTTTAAAGGCCTCTAAGGAATAGTAGCACAAATTAGCTGCTTTAAAGTAAAATGTCAACATAAATACCTAGCACTGAACCTAAGCACCATTGTTGTACAAACTGAAAATTCTGTAGCTCTATTTTAAAAGTATCAATTTTGAGTCTTATATAACTTTAATAAAGGAATAAGATGTTTGTGTTCATGCAAAAGCAATGAGTTTGCAGACAACCTATGCTAAGGGCAAACATTACTCCACAATAGTTGCAGACATGCACATACAGACAAGCGCAGTACTGTGGAGGTGGAATGGATGCACAGAGGTGCCCCTGGCCTGCACAAGTGCTGGAGGGCCTTACAGGTACGACAATGCTGTAAGAGCAGCATAGCAAGGTAAAAGCTCACCTGCGGCTCAACGTACCTGCAAGGTAACTATGGAAGGAATGTTGGGACATTCCAACCTTCCACAGCTGCCTGGCAGAGAGAACATTTTTGAGGCAGAATGGAAACTGAATTTGGTGTCCCCTGCAAGTTAGTGAGCTGCTCTGCAGCTCCATCAGAAATGGAGTAGCCTTTGAGAGAGATAAAATGTGCATAAGTAGATTAAGCCAGCTTTAAACTTTTAAATGATTTTTATTTCTTTCATCCTTACAAGCCATATAGAATTGATTGTGTTTATTAATTCGAAAAGTCTATGTTTAACAATAATGCCCCTTTAAGTCATGCCACTGCTTCCAATTAGTCAATTTAGAGAAGTTTTTTTTTTTTTTTTTTTTTTTTTTTTTTTTATATTAGCTCTAGTGTGCTGATTCACCAGTTAAGAATTCACACATGTACTTGGGTACACATGTACTATAGTCTGCCATATACCTTTACCCCACGATATGGACAATACAGCAAGTTTACACTTTTATATTGAAAAATGTAAATGTTTTTGAAAAAAATAAATAAAAATATATATATATATATATATATATATATATATATATATATTATTTTTTTTATCTACACCAGAGCTTTAATGTAAGTTCAATGGATAGCATTTTCCCTGCCTTTCTTCTTTGTGGCCTATGCGTCTGATGAAAAATGGCTGATATAGTTTAGGCCCCGTTCCCACTAGAACAAACAAAAGTACCACCTCCACATCGGAGAAACAGACATGTTAATAGGATGTTATTTATAGGATCCGTGCACATTTGTCAGTCTGTATCGGGTCCATTTGATTCATTGCGGAAAGCGGAACTTAAATTTGGAGCCTGCACGATAATTCTGTGAATGCTGACAGAACCAATATAAGCCTATGATAATGGACAGTGGCTGCTCTCATTAGGCAGGTCGCTTTGTATGTTCCTGCTCTACTTACCTCCGCTACTGCTGCCATGCCATTTGGCTCCACTGCATAGGACACTCGGTCGGTATACAGATCAGATGGTTCGCTCATTGGTTCTTTGAGCGGTGGACCAATGAGAATCCTCCCTGTTGCTAGGCAGGATTCTCTGTCCCAGTGGAGCGTAGTGACGGTAGCAGCAGTAGTGCAGGACCGATGCACAGTGTTAAATCGTAGGAACATGTCGACAGACGCGCCGGGGCACATTGTATACGTTTGGGAAATGCTGTGAACTCACCATTATTCATCCGACAAAGTGGGAACCAAGCCTTAATGGCTTAGTGTGAAAAATGGATGATTCATGTAATGAAAATTATTGTTGAAAAGTACATATGAGGAACCATTGTTCCAGTTAGTACATTTCTATTTTTTACTGTGAAAAAATGATCAAGAAATCCATAGTCACACCTCAATACTTTATGCTGGATATTATATATTTAGTCCTAGGTCTGTTTGTATATGTATACTCAAGTTTGTATTCTCACTCAAATACTATATACATATCAACCTGCATTTAATATTTGTTAGCAGTTGCAATGTGTGCACAAAGCATGCTATGTGGTGTGTCACTCTAACAGAATGCTTCAAAGCCATGCTGAACTGATGTAATGATCAAGGGATTTGTATTCTCTGTAAAAATCCTATTCACTGTGCAATACATATATTGTGTTTTACCCGCACACAATACTACACAAAACAATATTCCAAATTCCTCACCCAACAAAATATTTTGCACTCTGAACAGTATGATGATGCAAGTCAGGCTTCAATCCCTACCACAGGATCTGTCCCACAGAGACTAAAGGAAACCTGCATTTTATTTACGCTATAACACTTAATGGTTGTGTACTTTTCAAATACATATTTTGGATATTTGGAAGTTAGGCAGTGAAAAGCTGCATTATCATTAACCTGTTCTGTATTACCAAGTGGGCCTCTACTTTCAACTGGTGATTAGTACTGGAAATATGCCATACATCTTGAAATCTCTATCCAACCAATAGATCAATTAGACATTGTCCAATCTGGCAAATATTGATTGATATTTAAATAACCGCTTGGTGGTAAATGACTGATGGAAATGTCTGCCCTTCACACAGAAAATAAGATTGTTTGAGCATGTACATCAAATTTAAACAAATAAGCATCTGCTTTTTCCAGTGCGTCTGGGGAAGTGTGTGAGAAAACAAATGACCAATGGATATTCTTATTATGCATTTATGTACCGCTGACGTCATCTGCATTGCTTTATAGAGTACACTGTGTGTGTGGTGATTGTGTTTAAGTCCTAACTTGGATCATGTGAAGCCAATAGGCCACCTGAAGTGAGAGGCGTATGGAGGCTGCGCTGCTGTATGTATTTCTTTTTACACAATACCAGTTTCCTTTCCTGCTAATATTTAATTCATCAGTAGTGTCTGAATAGCCCACCTGTAACAAGTATGTGGCAAATCAAGTCAAATATCTGATGTGCATTCTTGGACAACCGGTAGATGAGCTTCAGGCTTTGAACCCCAGGTACCGAAAGAAAGGAAACAAAAAAGAGCGCCAGGAGAGACAATAGTGTAGTATTTTTAGGCAATAAGAGATGTGAAAAGAAATAATTGCTTAAGTGATAACAAACTTGGGTAGCTAAAGGCAACTACAGATTTAGGCATGTGGAGAATTTAGTCTCCACGCAGATACGATGACTCTGCCAGGTCAAAGTGGGTTGCATTCCGAAAACAATAGGACCACTGGGTTCAGTTGCAGGGATGACCCCTGTGACAGGAAATAAGACAGTCCCGAATGGGAGGAGGCACCCCAAAATATGATATGATGGTATAATTAGTGGAGGTAAGAAATAGGAACAGTCTTACCTCTTATTAGCAGGTTAAGAATTTTATTAGGTGCCAAAAAAATAGACATCGCGTTTCGCGGAACCCGCAGGCTTCTTCAAGTCAATACAAGACAGTGTCTCTTTTGCTGATTTCTAAAGCAGGCACAGTAATCCCAGCTTTCTTACGATCTCTATTTCTTACCTCCACTTACTATACCATTGTCATATATTGGGACACCTCCCATCCAGTACTATCTGATCTGCATGCCTATTTAGGGTCCATGGCTAAAAGTATTAGAGGCAGAGGATCAGCAGGACAGCCAGGCAATTTGCATTGTTTAAAGGGAAATAAATATGGCAGCCTCCATATTCCTCTCACTTCAGGTGTCCTTAAAGAAAATGTATGTCTTATGTGTGAAGTAGCTGAGCACTATTAGCAGACTGCTGTGAAAGGTTTAATATGAATCAGTTTATAGCAGCTAGCTGGTTATCCTCTTGCTGAGTTATCTAAACATGATGTTGCAATGAGTTTACTATCCATACATTTCACACTTCCTTGGTAAACAATGATGTGCTCATTTTACATGTTAGGCTAAGTTGTATTTGTTTCTGCTGTAACTTATATATCTGACTTTTTTTTTTCCCCCTCTGTGTAGATTTAGTTTTTTCTCAAGAGATAAAAAGCGGATGCCCATGACACAGAGAAATGCGCCCTTCCAGGAATCCTTTGGTGTGTGGTCAGAGTACAACAGAGACGATGTTTATACAGAACAGGGACAGGAGGCATTACAGCACATGTGACTGAATGGAAGACAATATGTTTTCACATGGAGCAGATGATGACCTTGTTTTGCCTTGCATCCTCCATAACATGTCACCTTGTGATACTTACACAAAGCACACTGCACAGTTTTACTGGGAGGTAAAGAAGACAACAAGAGCTGAGCTATCTGCTGGTGGAGTATTGCTTCCACGTGTAATCAGGTGACACACAGTCATGCAGTACCATGGTGTGGTACAGCTTCTTGGAAGAACAAAAGTGGACTGCACTCTTCTCAGTATTTTTCTTTTTTTAAAGGATAAGTCCATTTAAATGGATTGTTTCAAGTTTTTTAATGGATGCTGATTAGGGTGTAACATCTGCTGGCTTCTAATATCACCTGGAGATCTCCTTGCTGGTTTCCCTGTTAAAGGGCTTCACAACTCCCGCCTTACCTCAGCAGTAATGGAATTAGATGTGATAAACTTTCCTAATGGCTGGCCCACAAATTAACTGCTGTATTTGCATAACAGCAGTTGTTTGCAGCTATATTTTTTTTTTATGTATTTGCCAAAAAAAAGGTGCAGTGGATTCCCTGCACAGATACTAACCTATGCATTACTTGGAAAGGAAGATGGACACTAATAATAACAGAGCTTATTTAAAAATATTTTTGTCACCTAATGAGGGCAATAATGCCACTCCAGGGAGTATCATTGGTTTGTGCATTCAATAGAAATAACATTTTTTATTTGTTATCAGCTACAAAAATGTTAAACACTCTCTGTAACCAGTTTGCCAACTTGTCCTTTTGAAAGAGTCCTGAAATTAGATTAGAAACCGATTGTTTCCATTACAGCTTGCAGGAGAAAAAAAAAGTGCCCCTGGGGGATACTTACCTCAGGAGGGGGAAGCCTCTGGATCTTAAGGAGGCTTTCCTCGTCCTCCTCTGCAGCCCTGTTCCACCAGTGGGACCCCCGCGCTTATCGGCGTCTCACACAGGTGCAGTAGTCATCGGGCTCCAGCGGAAATAGCCGAGCCCAATCGGGTCTGCTCTACTGCTCCTGTGCAGTAGAGCCGACCTGATCAGGCTTGACTATTTCTGCCTGAGCAGCAAGCCACAACTGCACCTGCGCAAGGTGCGTCACTGGATTATTATTGTTGTAGGGGTGTCACTGTTGGATCACGCAGGCTAAGGAGGAGCGGAGAAGCCTCATTAGGATCCAGAGGCTCTTCCGAGGTAAGTATCTGTTTTGGTTTTTTTTAAGTTTCAGATCTTTTTTTTAAGGACAAAAAGACAAAACCTTATTGGTGCTGTGCTACTTTTCGTCAATAACACAGCAAGCGGTGTGAAAAAAAGCTTCAAATATTATTTGCAATAACTCATATAACTGGTGGTATACATTTATTGGTATATCCTGGAGTTCTCCCTTAAAGCGGATCCAAGATGAAAAACTAACTATAACAAGTAACTTGTCTATATATCTTATCTAAAGTTTAGATAGTTTGCACAGAAAATTTAGCTGTAAACAGCTTCAACAGTTTATGATTATTTATTCCTGTGATACAATGAGGGCAGCCATGTTCTGTTTGTCACATTACACACAGGTAAGCTAATAGCATCTCCAGCTCTCAGCCTGTGACAAATTCAGTCCCCTCCCTCCTCCCCTCTGCCTCTGAAATCTCTGGCTATTAACACCTCCTCTTGGCCAGACTGAGCTCCCATAAGCCCTTGCTACACGGGACTGAATGCCAAGGCACTGTGAAAAAGCTGTAGGCGAGGCTTGTTTAGTTTATAAGAGTATTAAAAGTTAAATAATCGTATTTAATGCCAAGCCGCTGCAGCTAAAGCTAACAAAATTTTGGGATGCATTAAAAGGGAAATAAAAACTTGAGATGCTAGCATAATATTGCCCCTGTTTAACTCTCTAGTAAGGCCACATCTGGAATATGGAATTCAGTTCTGGGCACCACATTACAGGACAGATATTTCAGTTTTAGAGCAGGTGCAGAGACGAGCAACAAAATTGGTTTGTGGGATGGAAGGTCTCAATTACCAAGAAAGGTTAGATAAACTGGGTTTATTTAGTCTAGAGAAAAGACCTTAGAGGGGATCTAATTAACCTGTATAAATATATCAGAGGGCAATATAAAAGCTTGGCGGATGAGCTTTTTGTCCCTAGGCCTTCTCAAAGGACTAGAGGACATGATCTGCGCATGGAGGGGAAACGTTTTAGCCATTTATTTAGGAAAGGGTTCTTTACAGTAAGAGTGATTAAGATGTGGAATGCATTGCCACAGGAAGTAGCTATGGCAAATTCTATATCTGCATTTAAAGGGGGCTTAGATGCTTTCCTTGCGTTGAAAGACATCCATGGCTACAATTACTAGGAATGCCCAATGATGTTGATCCAGGGATTTTATCTGATTGCCATCTGGAGCCGGGAAGGAATTTTTTCCCTTTTGGGGCTAATTGGACCATGCCTTCTAAGGGTTTTTCGCCTTCCTCTGGATCAACAGGGATATGTGAGGGAGCACGCTGGTGTTGTACTTTGTTTTGAACTCGATGGACGTATGTCTTTTTTCAACCCAAGTAACTATGTAAAACAAAACAAAAAAAATATTTTGCTTGAGGAATGCCCTATAAACTGTATGAAAGGAACACAATTATGCAATAAGTAAAAGTTTATCTCGGATCCACTTTAAAGAGAGCCCAAACCAAAGTTTGGGTTGAGAAACACATACTTGCCTAAGAAGAGGGAAGCCTCTTGAGCTTAATGAGGCTTTCCTTGCTGTCCACTGGTCTACAGTTGCTGCTGATCGGGGCCACACTCCTGTTCTGGAACGAATGCAGCCGTGCCAGCAATTACCATGGAGCCAAACGTGCATGAATGGCTCAGGCTTAAAGCACAGGTGCAGTGCTCATGCTTGATGGTTATTGTGGCCCCAATCAGATTACCAACAAACCCTTGTCTGTAAACTTTGGATGGTCCACAAGCGGCAATAGGGGACTGGAGGATGCCGTGGGACGTCGCATTAGGGCTTCCCTCTTCTTACGTAAATATGTGATTTTAAACACGAGCTTCGCTCAGGTACACTTTATAAATGCAGTTCTGATTCACAGCCAGTCCAATCCCTGTGTGATACATTGCTCCAGAAGGATGTTGAGATGCACAATAGTACATATAGGCCATTCTGCACAATAGTACATATAGGCCATTCTAATTAATTACACAATACAGTGTATAAAGATATGAGTCATGAAAGTATACTGAAGGTGTTATGTGGATATGTAGTGGCACAAGTGATATGAAGGGACGGTTTTGTTTACATAGGGCTGTATTCTGATCAAAGAGAAATAGCAGAGTTGGATTTGTTTCACCTAGGTTCTCCCAGGCTGAAGACTGCTGGAGTACACAACTGCTGCAACAAATCTATACTCATTTATTAAAATTGTCTACAATTTAGTGGCAGGTTTACAATCCTCACCTCGTTCATATCGAACCATGGAAGGGTTTTCTCAAAGGTTAGTAAACTAGCTTAATAGGTAAAACGTAAATCTACTCCCAGTATATACATTTCTTTAATATTGATTAGCGGTTTATTTGCTCAAAGCATCAGAGGACACAACTCATTCATTAGCAAGCAGCTCTGAGTGCCCCCTTTATTTAGGTGACTGTAGCCTTGTTGTCTATGTGAGGGAAGCAAATGCTTTCAGGGCCTGAAAAGCTGTTCGCAGCTCTAAAATATTGGATGTGACGCCTTGTTGAGTAGGAAACATGCAGCTTTGTTTCACAAATTCCTGACAGCAAGCTTCCCAGCCCAGTTGGCTGGTGTTGGAAGTAACTGTGATACAGGATCACAGAATTGCAGAATAGCAGTTCTTCTTCTTTACTGAAGCCCTCCATCTGAAAGCTAGCTTGGTCTTCACTGAGACTTAGATACATGAATCCATTGATTCAGGAAGTCCCACTGTAGAGCGTGCATGTGCCTCCTGCTCTACCTCACATTTTGAATTGTGGACATTAAGCATGAGATGAAGGCGGTTTACACCTGGAAATCTTGACGGACCATGGATGAAGTCCAGTACTTCGATCTTTAGGGATAAGATTTTTGAGGTAGTAAGGATACTGCATTATTGATGATGTTGAACATCGCACCCAAGTATATCAGGTGTCTGGAAGGCGTCCAATGGCTCTTTTTGGCATTTACTATCTTGAGCAGTTATTGCAGATACATAAGAGTTTTGTCTTTGTGCAGGATCAATTGGTGTAAACAATGATGGATTCTTATCCCTTTTTAGCCACAGTTGTGCTACGGTGGAAAGAATTTTGGAAAAGGGTTCTTGAAGTTGAGAGTCAGAAGGGAAAACAAAAGAATTGGAGTGGACAATATTCTATTGTGGATCTTAGATATTTTTGAAAATGAGGATGGATCGAAATATGAAAGTATGCATCGTGAAGGTTGTTGAGAGAAAACAATAGTTTGGTTGAACTGCAAGAATAATTGGCTGAAGGGAAATAATTGAATTTGAGGAAATAAACTGTTTGGTCAAGAAACTTGAGGAACTTGATTGGAAACCACCAGTCTTTTTCTGGAGGTGAAATTACAGTACTTGAATTTTCCCTGTGCAGGATCAGGAAAGACTGCTTTTTGACTGAGAAGGTTTCAACACATAATTCACCAGAACTTTTCTCTCTAGAATGGAAGAAGGAACTTGAGCAGGAATAAATCTGCCTTTGGGAGGACAACAAAAAGGCCATTTGTGGCCTTTTGCAACTGTCTCCATTTGTCTGGAATAAATTTCACCCAGACCTGTCGGAAAAAGTCTGGGTCTCATCGGACTGGTATAGATGGGAAAATCTTTAAAATGGGCATTTGTTTTGAGAGTTTTTTCATAAATGTTTTCCTAAGTGGTAAGATTGAGCTTCTTTAAAGAGAATCTGTACTCTAAAATTCTTACTATAAAAAGCATACCATTCTATTCATTATGTTCTCCTGGGCCCCTCTGTGCTGTTTCTGCCACTCCCTGCTGCGATCCTGGCTTGTAATTGCCAGTTTTAAGCAAACAAAAGACATGGCTGCTAACCAGCTTGTGATAGGCTCAGAGGAGCTCAGTTTGTGACTAACACAGAGTCTGCAGGAGGCGTGGAGAGGGTGTGTATAGCTTCTACCTTATCACAAGCAGAGCATCACATTCCTGCCTGAGTGCCTGAGCCCGACAAAGCCGTCAGAGGAAAGAAGATTAGATTATATAACAGAGATAATACAGCCACTGTGCAACTAGGAAAGGCTGCAGTAAGACAGACCACATTAGAACAGGTATAGGAACTTATAGGATAAAAGAAATAAGGCTGAAAATTTTGTTACAGAGTCTCTTTAAGACGGTCAGCTGGTTGTTTATGGAAGGTGTTGAATTTATTTGTCTTGCAGGATCAAGTCTAATTTGCCCGCTGTAGCATGATTAATGGCCAAGTCCATTTTGTTGGCAAAAAGTGACAACTCTTTTTAACTTAATTTTGAGCTTAGAGTTCAACGTAACTGTAGAGTATGCTCAGAGTATGTCAATGACAGGCTCACTGACAAAATTAGCTGTTAACTGTAGGTCTTTCAAAGCTTAGACGATTTGATCTTGATCAAAATCAACTTTTACGACCTTCTCAACATTCTGAGTCCATGATCTTATAGCCTTGGTAAGGGTTCTATATTTTTCCTCCCTTCCAATTATGTTTTTAACTTCTGATGAGTATAATACGCTGTTTTTTTTAGGCTCTTCAGGGTAAATGAAAGTCTGAGACCTGGGCTTTCAGAATGTTCAGAAGCATTTGGTGTCACTGGGATTTCCCAGTTTTCCATAGCCAGTGTTATCTCTGGAGATAGTCATCTTTTCCCTTACCACCTTTTCCGATCATGAAAAAACAAATTCTGACTCTAAACGCCATATTTTTCTGATCATGTCTAACATTTCTCTGGACTCTGAAGAATTTTTTTTTTTTTCCTCCTAGCTGACTGCAGCAGGTTTTGCAGACTTTAAATAGGGTGCCGAATGGCGTTAAGACGGCATTTCCTGATAAACAGTTCAAAACCAAAATGGCATCATCCAAGCCATTTCCTGTTCAGTACTGGAAGTTGCTGCCCACATCTTGCCACATGGGATGCTGACTCTAGCAGTTGCAAGGATAGGAGGGTGGAGGAAACAAGCAGAGCCTGCAGATAAAAAATAAAATTAAAGTCAAAAACTTAGCAAAGTGGAGCTGGATGAACCAGGTACTTTATACCATAATACAAGTAGGCCCCCCAAGAATGCCAGAAAGGGACTAGGACTACACAATAAGCTGCCTTTAGCAATGCAAATATGAAGACAGGAGAAAAAATGAGCGGAGAGACAAAACTCATCTGGCAGGGGTAGGGGGCGTGAAGAGGAGTAAAATAAATGGTAAATGGTCCTATAAAGGTTGGGGTGGGGAGTAGGGACGGGGCAAGCATCCCAGTAAGTAGGCTGACACGGGGGCACTAGAAATGACAATGGGCCGCCACTCACTTACTATACAAAATCTTTATTGCATCAAGGTATACAAAACCACAATTCCCCCGTTCCCCCCACCCTATTTAAAATCCCCAAACCCGTGCTGAACCAATCTAGGAGCGCTCCTGGACACCAACATACGCATTCATACCACACTCATCAATCGTGGATTGATCAATCCCTACCAACTGATTGAGATGAAGCATGTGCAGCGACTTCACTACTAGCAACCGTTTCTAATCTTAAATAAACTTCCGGAGTATAAGCCAGTAGTAGTCTGTCAACATGCAGCGTGTCCAACACCTCTAGCAAATCAGAGTGAATTCTTCGTTTGACTTGCACTTATATCTTCACCCACTGCGTAATGATGGCAGACTCCGCTTGGGCCTTAGACAACTCCTTTGACAGACTCAAATTACAACTTCAGTACACCAAACCAGCCTCCTGCATTGCACATCTCTGTCCCGGCTAGGCAACTCTTGTGCGCTTGTGCATATAGCAAACAGAGTCTCTGCGCGCCAGGCCACTATTGATCGTGCTTACTCTCCGCGATGCTAAGCATCCTCCAACATATCATTCTCAGGCGTAATGGTAATTACCTTCTTTTCCGCCTAGGTGCTTGGGGTGCTAGCTCTCACTGCGGCGTCCCGCAGTATACAGGTACATGTCTCGTGGAGTTGCTTGCCGGCTGTTAGTGTGTCGCTCGTATCCTCATTTGGACGTCCAGGTTGCTCATCGTATCCAGCACGCAGGCCACGCCCACATACGCGTTACGCCCACCAACGTGAGCTTTGTCAGTGTGATGACGCTATAACTGGGTAATAGTGGGAACACCCTCTCCTATTTAAAACAAAACTGTCCTCAAACCAAGCCTCTCTCTGGGTCCGTTTTTTGATTCTGCGCATTCAAGGAATCGTCACTGTTAGGTGCACTCACGTATTTCCATATTGCAACTCTGAGGGAGTAATTTACATGATCACCTGCCCATGTGGACTGAAGTATATAGGGAAAACTAAAAGGAAGATAAAAGAAAGGATTGGAGAACATGTGGGAAACATTACTGCCGCAGATGAAAAGAGCCCTTACGAGCGACACACTAACAGCCGGCAAGCAACTCCACGAGACAGGTACCTGTATACTGCGGGACGCCGCAGTGAGAGCTAGCACCCCAAGCACCTAGGCGGAAAAGAAGGTAATTACCATTACGCCTGAGAATGATATGTTGGAGGATGCTTAGCATCGCGGAGAGTAAGCACGATCAATAGTGGCCTGGCGCGCAGAGACTCTGTTTGCTATATGCACAAGCGCACAAGAGTTGCCTAGCCGGGACAGAGATGTGCAATGCAGGAGGCTGGTTTGGTGTACTGAAGTTGTAATTTGAGTCTGTCAAAGGAGTTGTCTAAGGCCCAAGCGGAGTCTGCCATCATTACGCAGTGGGTGAAGATATAAGTGCAAGTCAAACGAAGAATTCACTCTGATTTGCTAGAGGTGTTGGACACGCTGCATGTTGACAGACTACTACTGGCTTATACTCCGGAAGTTTATTTAAGATTAGAAACGGTTGCTAGTAGTGAAGTCGCTGCACATGCTTCATCTCAATCAGTTGGTAGGGATTGATCAATCCACGATTGATGAGTGTGGTATGAATGCGTATGTTGGTGTCCAGGAGCGCTCCTAGATTGGTTCAGCATGGGTTTGGGGATTTTAAATAGGGTGGGGGGAACGGGGGAATTGTGGTTTTGTATACCTTGATGCAATAAAGATTTTGTATAGTAAGTGAGTGGCGGCCCATTGTCATTTCTAGTATCCATTGTTAGAATTGGCCGTGCCTTCCCTCAGTATATGGGGTTTTACTAATAGAAGTAATGATTGGTGCACCGGATAATTAGGTAAATGTGACACGGGGGCACTGCGGACAAGACTTTTGTGAATATCTTGGAGAGACAAGAAAATTAACAAATAGATTGTGCTAAGCTCTATAAGCTTAACAGATGAAACTTCCATACTATGGGCATATAATGAGACATCTCACTTCTCTGGAACACTCCCAGGCTGTCTACATGTGGGGTTGGTGTGGCTGTGTAATATGTAAAGCTATAGGCTTGCAATACACCAGCGGTTCTGGATGCTTGCTTTGCTTACAAGGGCCGAAAAGGGATAATTTGTATATTCAGTGGTGGTGCATCGTGGGTATCCACAAATGTTCACTTATAGCTGAATTATTGCAAATTTCCTTCTGTTTTAAGAAGGCAAATTCCACCAAGCTTAATATAGAGGAAAAGAGATAATGATGAAGGCTGCCATGAAGATGGATTGTTTCTATTACAAATGCTATATGAATATATTTGCAGAAGCTAATGAAGTAAATTGAAGGTGGGAATGTACAGTATGTCCTTATCACTGGAATCTTAAACCACTAATATAGTAAAATTGCAGTTACTCTCACCATGACCCAGGCAAGGATTGCATATTTTTGCCACAATGTAGCATACACTTTTCAGTTAAATCCAGGCCAGGATTCACAGTATCACTTACTTTCCCCTACCACCTCCCCCCTAGCAGAACCTTAGTGTACAACAATACTATCATTCACTATTGTAGGGTGTCACTAGGGTTAGTCTATTTTGTGGAAAGCAATAATGGCAGTTTCCGTTATTTTTATTAATATATTTTTGTTTAAACTAAAAAATGAAATGCCTACATTTTTAGGAATATAATCCTGTTTTAAATTGAGAACTTCTTTTATTAACAGTTAATTACAATAAATAGATTATAGTAGTGATTTTAGCTTAGCATAGGCCTAAGCAATGAATGTATAATTCAAAGTACACTGTTAGTATACGAGGAGCCTCCGTGGCAGTGCAGCACTGCTCTTAAAGGATACATGACCTGAAAAAATGTACTGCTGATTTGCATACCTGGGGCTTCCTCCAGCCCATAGAAGCTTCTGTAGTGCCTCACCATAGTTTCGCTGTCAGCCACTCTTATGGGGTTCCCTCTGTAGCAGTGGATCAGCGGCTTCTGCACATGCACTGCTCGTGAACGGAAGCCTTCTGCGCAGGTGCAATAGCATTGTGCCTGCAAAGAATGCTCCCATCCACAGGAGCGAGCACCGCACACATGCGCATAAGCTGCCAACCTGGATGAGTTGGGGGCTGGTACGGAGGGGTGCCCAGAAGAGTGGCTGAGTGTGGAACTGCAGCAAGGGACATAGAGGCTTTTATGGGCTGGAGGAAGCCCCAGGAAAGTAAATCGGCAATAGATTTTTTCAGCCCATGTATACTTTAACCACTTAAGGCAAAATGGATGTTAATAAACGTCCTATTTGTGCATTACCGTATATACTTGCATATAAGCCGAGGTACCCACTTTTCCCTCAGAAACCAGGAAAAAGTGATTGACTTTCATATAAGCCTCCTCCCCAACATACCCCCTCCACAGTAGCCAGATGTGCCCACAGTAAGTCATCTCCCCTCCCCATAGCCAGATGTGCCCCAAGGATGATACAGCTGTGTCTCAAGTCGCCACACAGGAAGAAATGATCCATTGCACCGCTAAAAAGTTGCTGACATGTTCCGTACCACATGCCAGGGGACACAGGTAGTCTCGAGCAGCGCACTCTGCACACCATGTTGCAGGGAATGGGGGCACGGAAACAGCAGTGAGCCAGATGGCAAGAGCAGGATTACTAGTGCACAATCCTTACACTCCAATGCCAGCAACAAAACCTGCTCCACCTTTTTTGTGCTGAAAAATTAGGCTTATACGCAAGTATATACAGTAATTAGTGCAAATAGAACTTTTAATAAATCTTCATTCTGCCTCAAATGTGCACCTGTTTTAATCCCTTAATGGAGGGGGTGTTAAGTGGTTAATATTACTTTTAAATGGTTGATTTTGCAGTTATGGGCTGTAACCTATATGGCAGAATACTTTTTTTTTTTTCCAATTGTTTATATTAGCATTGTGCAAAATACTCACTCCAAATGACTGAGGAGACTTACAAGAATGGATCACAGTAGGACTTCACCACACAGAAGGCATGGAGTGGTACAACGCACCAAAAATGCTGCAGGGGCAACAGTTACATTGTATTAATTATACCCTTTCACACCAATGCGGTGCGTTATAAAAAACTTAAGACTAGACCATGAAGCAATATGGTGGCAGTGTGCTAGAAAACATTATTAATAATGTGAACAAGCATATAAACTGGTCTCTTTTGGAGATGTACATAAGAGCTAGCATTAAATTAGGTTTGTACATTTATGCAATGTTATTCAAATAGTAGGTTGTGTGTCTGTTCACAAAGAGGTCGTATATGTTTTACTTGCCTTCCTACAGAACTAATAATGAGGCTGCACTTTGTTAAAGCAGTTTATAGGTTATTATTCTATAGAGCCAACATTTCTGGACCACCCTACTGGCTCTGTATTGAGGCAACAAAATGTAGTCACTGAATTTGCCACAGTGATGGGCTCAGTTCTGGAGGCAGGAGCAAAGGCTCACATTGATAAAGGGAGTTTACGGTGGTTCCGAAACTTTAACTCTGTTGAATAGTAGTCCTCAGTATATTGCCCAGAGTGCATACTCATACAGAGTGCATCGAATTGCTACATAGAGATTGGTGGCATCATCCACCTGATAAGCTACCAGCACCCCATGCACGTTTTTGGGCATAGTACCACAGGTTGTGATGGACTTTCCTACTTGGTTTAATTAACATTGCACTACATGAATTTGCACAACTGCTAATATTTTCTTTCTCTTCCCTTACTTCTAAGACAGAGAAGAGATGATTGGTTGGTAGGGTTTTGTTTTCTAGACAGTGCAGACCAATATCACCCAATCAAACTCTCAATGGTCGCGTTAAAATGCTGAAAGTTTAAATTTGAGCTCTGGTGATTACTGGTGACGTCTTCCAATTACTATTCGCACTTCTGAAATAAGTAAAGTGAACTTACATCCATGGGTGTTCCTACAAGTATAGGGATCACTCATCCATAAATATATCACACAAACTGATTCTCATAGAACCCTGTGGCTGCATTTAACTACCCCAGCGCATTTCTGTTGATTTACACACTGAAGGACCTGTGACTGTCTTTGAATTAAAATCCTGCCAGTATCTAAGTCAAGCTGACAGCAATGTTCACCCCTGAAAACATAACATGAAAGGGAATAACAGCCCTGTTGCTCATTGTGCCTCATACATTTGCAAGATGAGGGCACCTTTTTGGATCTGCTATAAAATTTTAACAGTATTAACAGTTTGAATGTTAAAATGAAAGCGTTAGAAATGTTTGGATTGTAGACTGACATCTGTTCTATATCCATCAGTGTATATGAGATGATCACTGCATAATGCTACAGTACACTGAATTCCCCAGACAGGGAAGCCAACATGCTTTTTTTTAATGGTTGAAGTCTGGACATTATTATTACTTTGTTTGCCATGAAAGAACTAATAAAGCTAAACAGACTTGTGTTCTGATACCACATTGCTACTACTGTGGTCTATTTTATCATAATTAATGTTGAAAACCAGAAACTACTTTTTTGAATAAAGTTTTTGATTACATTTTATACATAAAACATTCCAAAATGCAAGTGGGTCGGCACCACTTAAAGCGATATTAAACTCTGACATAATTTTCAATAAAAATGTCTTTTCCTACTTTTTATAACTGATAGTTATCCTGAGGCGTAACTAGAGGGGATCACTACACAAAGAATTTAATGTGTGCATCAAACACCAAGTAGCACCTGACAAATCTGGCTTTGCAAATTTGGCCTAATTGGCTTATCACGAGACATTACATTGCTCATGGAAATATGCATTTGCTTTTGCATGCTAAAATATGCAGGGTCTAAAACGAATACTGCAAAGCGGTGGTTTCCAAGCAGTGAGTGGGCTTTGGGCCCCGCGGCTCCCCGGCCTCGTCTGCGAGACAGCATTGGGTTTCACGGCACCAATTGTAAGAAACTATACGTTGGTTGCTATTGGCAACAACACTACACCTTTTTCCCGGCACCAGCAACTCATTAACCTCCTTGGCGGTAATCCCGAGCTGAGCTCGGGGTATGCCGCCGGAGGTCGCCGCTCAGGCCCTGCTGGGCCGATTTGCAATCTGAAAAAAGCAGCACACGCAGCCGGCACTTTGCCAGCCGCGTGTGCTGCCCCCCAGCCGCCCGAGCCCAGCGCAGCCGGAACAAACAGTTCCGGCCGGCGCTAGGGGCTGGATCGGGCGGCTCTGACGTCAGGACGTCGACTGACGTCCATGACGTCACTCCGCTCGTCGCCATGGCGACGAGGAAAGCGAAACAAGATAGGCCGCTCATTGCGGCCTATCTTGTTACTTTCGATTGCCGGAGGCGATCGAAAGTACGCTTCCGGAGCGCCCTCTAGTGGGCTTTCATGCAGCCAACTTTCAGTTGGCTGCATGAAATATTTTTTTTTTAATTTAAAAAAAACCCCATTTCAGCCTCCCTGGCAAAATAAATAAACCGCCAGGGAGGTTAATAAGAGCTGCAAACATGACTTATCACAGCAACAGCATAGGAAATAGAACTTCTTAGGCATCCTCAAAGTTTAGGAGTTTATTCAGTCAACAGATAAGACAGTACATTTCATTACTACAGAACAATCTGCTTTGCTAAGATGTAAGTCCTTTGCGTTACAGCTTCTTGATTCCATTCCTGGTGAATGGTAATCAGTCTTTATCTTCAGTCTATACTTCTAAGTTACATCTAAACTATGTATATACAGCATACAGTTAGATAAGATAACAAGACCTAAAGGGTTGAAGCCAGCAATGACAGGAAGCAGAAGACTGCCTCTCTGCAGCCTATCATCTGTTTTAATACTGGTCAGGAAAGAGTTAAATGTGACATCATCTGAGCCATACCCCCATGCCTACAATTGGTGGGCATGTGACCCACCTTAATAATATTTCATTGCTTTATACTCTAGTTACAAAGAATGCAATGTTTTATAAATATCGGCTTTGTTTACCTTTCTGTCGTCTAATGGTCGGGGCAGCTTAGACCTATGGCCTTCCTCAAGGAACATGTTCCTGGTAACTGACCGCATCATCTCTTCTGCGAGAAACTCTGCTTAACCTCCTCAGCGGTATGGACGAATATATCCGTCCATCACCGCCGGAGGTCGCCTCTCAGGCCCTGCTGGGCCGATTTTTGCAAAATAAAAAGCAGCACACACAGCCGGCACTTTGCCAGCCGCGTGTGCTGCCTGATCGCCGCCACTCTGCGGCGATGCGCCGCGAGCAGCGGCGAAAGAGGGTCCCCCCCAGCCGCCCGAGCCCTGCGCAGCCAGAACAAAAGTTCCGGCCAGCGCTAAGGGCTGGATCGGAGGCGGCTGATGTCAGGACGTCGGCTGACATCCATGACGTCACTCCGCTCGTCGCTATGGCGACGATGTAAGCAAAACAAGGAAGGCTGCTCATTGCGGCCTTCCTTGTTTATTCTGGTCGCCGGAGGCGATCAGAATGACGCTTCCGGAGCGCCCTCTAGTGGGCTTTCATGCAGCCAACTTTCAGTTGGCTGCATGAAACAGTTTTTTTTTAATTTTAAAAAAACCCTCCCGCAGCCGCCCTGGCGATCTTAATAGAACGCCAGGGAGGTTAAGGGTAGACTCTGTGAACCAAGCCCTTTACCTAACCTCAGTTCAGGCAACTGAGGCCTACATATAATACTTAAATTATAACATATGGGGGCATTGGGGAGCCTTCTCGTGGCGCTCCTGGATAGTGCAAATGTAGCATGAATTAATCAACGCAGGGCGACTGCTTTGTGGTATTCATTTTAGGCCCTGTTCACACCTGAGCATTTTGCCGGCGATTTCGGCAAAACGCTCAAGCGCTAGTGCAATAGAAACCTATGGGCCCATTCTCACTTTGGCGATTTGCGAACGTGATCGCCAGAAAATCACCCCAAGTGCGAATGGCGATTTTTGGCATTAATCGTCAAAAATAGCCAGAGCAAAATGCTAGCAAAATCGCTAGCGTTTTGCAAGTGTGAATGGGGCCTTAGATTTTGGCATGCAAAAGCAAATGGATATTTGCATGAGCAATGTGATAAGCCAATCAGGCCAAATTTGCAAAGCCAGATTTGTCAGGTTCTACTTGGTGTCTGATGCACAAATTAAATTATTTGTTTAGTAACTAGAGGGGAGCAGCCCCTTGCGATTGCAGGGGGGTCCAGATCTGTGGGGGGCCCCATCTACCAACCTTCCCTACCTCTGATTCAGGGGACTATGCTTCAGATCAGGTGTTTTTGTGGCTACATTTGTTATGGATGTGAAGATCATGATGGCCACACTTGTTTCATGACCCTTGTGAGATTGGGCCGAAGGCAGTGGAGAACACCAATGGGAAGCAAGGGAAGGGGTGTGAACATTGGGGGGAGGGGCATCAAAGTTTTGCATAGGGGCCTTATGAATTGTAGTATCATTTTTATTTTTGTGCACAAGTATTATTATTCATTTAGAAATTACAAGTTCCCAAAGTACAATGTATTTGCTCTGAAAGCTGTCATTGCATTTTATTCATAGCTACAGTATTTATATATTGTAATGTGCCTAGTGATGTAATGTGCCTAGTGATTATTTCTGAGCTGTGTCTGATCTGCACATTAGTCTCAGCACTGTCAGGGAATGTTTATATTCTTCTCTTGCTTCAATTAAAGCGGAATATAACCCTGCATTTCAACTTTGCTCTAAAACATTATTTACAGCATATTATATGCAACCAGCATTTTTTTTTTTACTAGACCAGCATTGGAAGGGTTACACAGGGCTTTAAAGTTCCTGGAGATTTCTGCAGACGCATCCGAAGCTGACCTAGATACATTTAGTTTACATAAAAGAGTGTGTAACATTTCTCAATAGATACATTTAACTAAATAGAATGTACAATACAATAACATTTGTAAAGCGATTTTCTCCCATAGGACTCAAAGCGCATAGTTGTGTCTAAAGCCCCGTCTACACTATAAGATGTTGCAGCGATCCGGCGGCTCGATTAGCCGCCGGATCGCCTCTTCCGCATGCCCGCTCGCGCCGCATTCGATTCCCCGCTCGTCCCCGCTTACCTTCCGCTCGATTCCCTGCCATTGTCCCCTCGCAGGGAGCGAGCAGGGAATCGGCGGTGCGGAGATCCGTCCTGTCGGATCTTATCAATCGAGCCGCATCAGTTTAGACTTAAATGCTTCCAGGGATGGGGCTGTCCTGATTGGGTGTGGCAGGGAGTTCCAAAGTGTAGGGGCAGCATGACAAAAGGCTCTGTCTCCAAAGGTTTTGAGGTGGACTCTGGGGGTGACCATGGTGTTGCGTCCTTTTTAATCTAAGATTGTGGGGGGTGTGATGCAGTTGCAACAAGTCCTTCAGGTATCCAGTAACAACTTCTGCATATCTCTCCACGGAACTTTAAACCTCTGTGTTTAACCCTTCCAATGCTGGTCTAGTAAAAAAAAAAATATGCTTTTTGCATATAATATGCTGTAAATAATGTTTTAGAGCAAAGTTGAAATGCAGGGTTATATTCCGCTTTAAGTAAACACAAGATAATGTTATCACCTCTTCAAATGCGGATCTCACTGCAGGGAACTTTCTATTGAAAAAGTAAGTCCCGTGTTTAATGCTGGGTACACACTATGCAGGGGAGGACTGGGACCTTTTGGCCTGGAGGGAAAACACAAACTAGAGGCCAGGTTTCACTGCAGCCCCAGCCCAAACAACGTCACATGCGCCCCACGTGCTTTATACCGGTAGTCACATGGTCATGCCAATGCAGAAATACATCAAGGATACTCGAGGGACAGCATGACAGGTAAAGTATAAATGCACAGGCACCGTGGGGTACATAATAGATTTTGAGGGAAACCGCCAGGGTTTCCATTGCGTACATAGTTTATCGCACTTAATTAATACATCGGCCCAAGATTTTCCAGCATCTCAGATTGATACATTCAACTACTTTCCACCCGAAACAAGTCAAATTGTTGATTGGGGATGATTGTGCAGCACAGATTTTCATCCGATTGCATAATTATTGAAGCAGTTGGTGGATCGGCCAGCCCTAAATCATTAAAGGAGAGGCAGCCTGTGGGGGAAATCTCCCCCCTGGCCAGTCCTCCCCTGACACTGCAATTTCCTGCCCGATCGACGGGTGATCAGACGGGAAGTTGAATCGTGTGTACATGTCCAAAGTGCACCCGATCAATAACGTGTTCGATTTTTCCAATTATAAATGCACAAAATCAATCACTTTATCGATCAGGAGCCAATCGGACATGTCGGAGATAATCTCCCGATTCCCACTTGTTGGGCGGGATATAGTATCGTGTGTACCCAGCATAACTTTGAATGCTGTTCTGCTAAAGAAAAATTGTGGTATATTATATGCTGTAAATAATTTTTTAGAGCAAAGAACTGCTGGCTTTCATACCACTTTTTACAGTCTATGTAGGGTAATAGTGGCAGCGCTCTGTATCAGTCCATATATGTGAATAACACAACATCCATAAGGTTCCCCCCTTCGTGCAGCAACTCACCAGATAGTGATTACTAAAGGTGTTCGCAGCTTCTGCTGATAAATGGTTTAGAAGATGTTAAGCTGACAGATGTTTGCCATAGAAGGCAGTGGGGTGGTCATATACCCCTGAAGCGCTGATGGGCAGGGCTGATCTGGTGAGTTGCTGCACAAAGGGGGGGACCCTTATTGATGTTGATGATATTATTCACATATACTGTATGGACTGATACAGAGTGCTGCCACTATTACCCTACATAGACTGTCTGAAGATATTGCTCGTATCTTGGTGAAGCGTACCACCTATGCAGATCGGTGTTTTCAGTCCGTTATTTGCGGACTTGTCTTTGGCGTTCTACAGACACTATACCACCGAGCACTGATATTTTATGTTTATATATAATGTAAATATAGCTGTTTATTATAACATTAAAAAGGAAGACAGCAGTAAGGCCTTGTTCACATCTAAAAATTCTATAGCTCTAACAGGAACTATAACAATATCACATTTATTTTTAAAGTTGTGAATCGAGTGGAGCAGGCTCTGCCAGGTTTATATTGTTTTCAACAATCGCAACTGTAAAAAAAATGCTTTTTCTCCCATAGGACTCAACATGCATAGCTACTGATATGTCTCAGATGTATTTTCAGGGTAGAATGTGTTAGGCCCCTTTTCCACAGGAGTCTGAAGGCGGAGAATTCCCTACTTGTCAGCTGCTCTCCTGCACCAGAAAGGCACTTGGTAGTGATTGGCAAAGGCATTCAAAAGGCGGCACCCCAATGAAGTTACAGCTGAGCATGGTGGCAGCCATCCTCAGATGTGACGTGTTTATTTGCTGCCAGATAACACCACTGCATGTCAGATGATGGCACACATTGTTACAAGCTCCGCTACTCAGCTGCTTGAATTTTCAGCAAGAAGATGCTTATGGCCTAGTAGGCTGAACTGACCAACAACTGAGCAGTTCAAACTCCCTTGGAAAAAGGAGCCTTGTAGAGGAAAAGTCATGTGTTCATAAATGTCAGACTGAACAGGTGGATTTTCAGTTCCAAAGGGCAGCCTGACAGCCGTTTCGTAGAAAAGTTCTACTTTGTCAGAGGCACTTATGCAGAGTGACCATCACTCTGCATAATTGCCTCCGACGAAGCGGAACTTGATATACAGATCTGGCCCTGGTGGAAATGTCTATACTGGTGTACAGTGGTACACTCAGCAAATATTTCACACTTAAAAAAACAGCAGTCAGACAGCTGCTGTAAGTAGGCAGCATGCAATTGTTTGTGTATAAAGTGGCTGAGCAATAACATCTTCCATTATGGAGGCTTCTGGGTACAGATGCCCTCCAATATCCATTGACAACTTATTGGCGATCAATCATGATGGAAATCCACACTTCTTTACCACTTTTATGTGCCGGCAGCTTACTTTTGCTTATTCTCCACCCTCAATGCCCATGCAGCAATACATGCTAATTGGCAGAAATCTGAACAGCACGTTTGTATGGTCAAGAATGATCATTTAGGATGACTGATCACCAAGTGTGTATAGGTCTTAATTTAACCAGAGGAAGTAATACGGAGGCCGACATATGTATTTCAATGGAATCCTGGTCATTTACCACTAATACATTTGGCCATAGACCCTGAACAAGCATGCACATTAGGTGCTCTGAATGAAGTTTAGGTGTGTGACATGCTTGTTTAGGTGTGTGAATCTAACACTTTTAATACCGATTAGTAGGACAGCCCAGCAACTTTACTAGGAAATAAATATGGTAGCCCCCATATGCCTCTCGCTTCAGGTTCCCTTTAATCCTCTGTTGTACAAAGAGTTGATAAGTAACTGCTTTTCTATAATAGGTTCTAATGACACAAATCAAAGCAGGCTGAAATTGCTATGAAATCTCCCTGTTGTCTGCACAGTGTTCACACCACCAGCAAGCTGACCACTCCCATGCAGACAAGTAAAACATGGTCAACAGAAATGAACTATGAGATAAAGTTATAGTGGAAACATACTGGGTTAAGGCTGTATGTTTTTTCACACAATGGACATGTTAATGGATCCCATGCTACCTATAGGATCTGTTCACAAGTCTGTTTTGAATGTCCATTGTGGTTGTAAGAAATAGTATATCTTTACTATCAAGCTGTCTTTATTTTTCATTAATTGCAAATGGATGTGCTGTGAACTATCCCAGCTTTAATTATAGTGTATATTCTGTGTGATTTGTAACTTGCTTGCTCATACAGTATTCAGCCAAGAGAGATAATAGGGGGCAGAGAGAAGTTATCTACAGTTCGCTGCTGTATTGGGTAGGCTTGGATGGCTGCTGTGCTGGGGGGGGGGGGTGTCTTTATGGCAGTGGTGGGTCTTATAATGGTGGCAGGCTCTAAGGTGTTTTGGCAGAGGGCATGGCTTTATAGTGGGCAGCACTGGGCATACACAACTACCATGGCAGAGGGAAGGCTCGGCCACAAGTTTATTTAATGTGACCAGCCTTCCCTGCACCATCCACAATGATGGTGGCATGGCAGCACCATGGTAGCGGCAGAAACCAGTGTAAAATTCGAGGTACACAGGTGAGCACATTAGCACCCTAGATTTGGGGCACACTAACGATAAATTTTTGCTCAGGCCCCAAATCTATACCCAACATTTGGATTGTGATATTATTATTAATATTTAGTATTTATATAGCGCCGACATATTACGCAGTGCTGTACAATATATCTATATATATATATATATATATATATATATATCTATATATCTATCTATCTATCTCTATCTCTATCTCTCTCTCTCTCTCGTCACTAACTGTCCCTCAAAAGAAGCTCACAATCTAATCCCTACCATTGCCATATGTCTATATTATGTAGTGTACGTACTGTAGTCTAGGGCCAATTTTAGGGGGAGCCAATTAACTTATCCGTATGTTTTTGGAATGTGGGAGGAAACCGGAGTGCCCGGAGGAAACCCACGCAGACACGGAGAGAACATACAAACTCTTTGCAGATAGTGCCCTGGCTGGGATTCGAACCAGGGACCCAGCGCTGCAAGGCGAGAGAGCTAACCACTACGCCACCGTGCTGCCCATGATATGTACTGATTTTACATTTTACGCAATTTCCAATGGCTAACACCGTATGTTGTTTTTATGCTTTTGTAACACTGATTAAAGTAAACTGGTGATTTTAAATTAACAAAACAAAAACCTCGGGAGGGGGAAGCCTCTGGATCCTAATGAGATTTCTCCCTTACTCCTTAGCCAGCCTGATCCAGCACTGGGACCCATGAACGGACCACAATATCAACAGCAGTGGCCTGCATGTGCACCAGTGGCCTTCTGCTCTGGCAGAATTAGCTGAGCCCAATCAGGTCCGCTCTACTGCCTGTGGACCCAATTTGGCTGTTATTTCCACCAGAGCCCAAACAGAAAGATGCAAGTGTGCCCGTGCGCATGTTGGCAGACTTTCCAGGGTGTCTGCGCTGGAACGGGGCTCAAGGAGGGGACAAGGGAAACCTCTTTAGGATACAGAGGATTCTCCTCCTGAGATTAATACCCCCTTTCATTTCAGGGCCACTTTAAAGGAGAACTCTAGTGAGAGATATATGGAGGCTGCCATATTTATTTTACTTTTAAGCAAAACCAGTTGCCTGGCAGCCCTGCTAGCCTATTTGGCTGAAGAAGTGTCTGAATCACACCAGAAACAAGCATGCAGCTAATCTTGTCAGATCTGTCAAAATTGTCAGAAACCCCTGATCTGCTGTATGCTTGTTCAGGGCCTATGGCTGAAAGTATTAGAGGCAGAGGATTAGCAGGATAGTCAGGCAACTGGTACTGCTTAAATGGAAACAAATATGGCAGCCTCCATATACCTCTCACTACAGTTCTTTCTTAAAACCCTGTTCTGTGTATTTTTGTATATGCTTTGTGTATAACTACAAGAAAACATTTTTACATCCAAAGATTCTGGTCTAGAACACCTAGCAGTACAGAACATGTACCACATAAGTGCAACTTCAGGCAAAACAATTAAGGAAGTGAAAATTTGATTCTATCAGTGCCCATGACAATCTTGACTCTAATATATTCAATAAATCCAACATGAACATCAAATCCAATAAAAATGTATTGTACCTATGGCATTTTCTGTGCACGGTCGATCTGCCATGGGCGCAGGTTTCAGACGACAGCAGTGCACAATCAAGGTTCTGTATGGCTTGGTACTGCGTCAAGCAGAAGCAGTAAAGAGCTAGCTGCTGCAAAAGTTAGATTAATATTAGACAATATTTCTACTAAAATCTTGTCTAATTTATAAACAGTGCATAGTGGTAGAACAGGTAAACAATGCTTCCTGAAACATATACGGTAGATAGTTTATTTGAGCTACCACAAAACGAATAGGGCATGGACAACTTAACCCTGGCCTGTACATAGGACTACCTAAACTTAATCCGGAAGCTTATCATAGATCCCACCCACTCCATTGACTAAGTTGAATAGGTGTTTGCAACTCTTGTTACAGTAACCTACCTCCTAGATGGAAAACAGGAAGTGATAACATGGAGTACACCATCAGTGAACATTCCCAGAAAGCGTCTAAACATACATAGTACTTTTTACATAGACCAGTGCAAAGTAATATCATTGCATTAAACTGATTGCAAGAAGTTGGGCTTGAGGCAGGAAAACTGGAATTGTTAGCGCTAAAGAGTCCACACTGCCAACATGAAATAGTTACTTGCTGCATGACAAAGGTTACTCATTCATAAAACATTTGCAACAAAAGAAAAGCAGCAGTGCATTATTTTCTGTCTCTTTCTCTGCTTCTGTCCCTTTTACTTTCTTTGCTTCTGTCCCTTTTACTTTCTTTGTGTTTGTCTTTTTCATCTCTGTCCCGGTCTTTTCTCCTTTCATCTTTGCGTCTCTCCTGATTTGGTTCTTTGTCATACTGGCTCTGTGATTTATCATGCCATCTGACATCCCTTCCTCTGTCCCGTGAATAATCTTTCTTTCCTCGCCAGTCTTGAAGCCTTTCTCTAGATCGAGATCGGTGTCTTTTATCAGCAAAACCATCAGAATGAGCAATACCTGAATAGGCAGGCAAATTAATCGGCTTCCTAAATGGCCTGTCACGTCCTCCAAATCTCAGCTGTCCAGATTCTTTTTTACCGCCAAAACCTCCACCCAGGCGACGTGGAATCCATCCTTTCAGAACCCTTTCCAGTTCATAGTCCACAAATATTTCCCGCTGATCTATCACCAGCTTATTGGCATCTCTGTATGCTTTCTTGATGGCACTCTCTTGTTTATACTCTATGAACGCATAGCCTTTTGAAAATCCGGTGATTATGTCTCTGACCAACCGAAGCCTCTGTATATCACCATAACGGGAGAAGACCTCTTTTAGCTTTTCTTCTGTGGTTTGTTGGCTTAATCTAGCTACAAATAAGGTTAACAAAGGGTCTCCAACAACACCTTTATTGGGCACATAACGAGACAACATTGCCCTGAGGACAGCACGATCATGTGGTTCTTCATCTGTGCCATCGATACTTCCAGCCTTAAGAGGATGGTACGCCTTTGCGATGGGGGTCCACTCATTCATTTTCTAGAGGGAAAACCAGTATAAATCAGGCTATCAGAAATCGTAGTACACAAAAACTATGCATAATATTGAGTGCCATCAAACAAATGTGCCAGCGATTATGCAGTAGCCACATGGGACACAAATAGAGGAAGCAGAAGGAGCTGGAGACTCGGGTGGAGGGGGGTAGGGGCATATTAACATCTGGGATGACTGGGGCTGGGGGTTCTGTTGCTCATTCCGATATTGCACACCATTATTGCCACGCACCCAATCGATAACATCGACCCAAGATTTTCCAGCTTACCCGACCGATACATTTGTTTGGTCAGTGAATGTCCAATCATAATTGAAAGTGTGTACCAGGCTTTGGCTAAAAGGTATTTTTAGATTTGTGCCTGGTGATGGGCTTACAATGACTGCCAGGGTTGCCATCCAATGCCAGTGGAAGACCGCTTTACCCCCAATCTTAACAGACGAGGATAATATTCTTAAGGGGCCCATACACCTAACATTTTCCTGCCGATATACAGCAGATTCGATCACTGTGATCGAACCTGCTGTGAAACCATTGCGCAAACGCTGACAGAACGATAGATTTCCGTCTGAAATCAATCGTTTCTGTAGATTCCCGTCGATCTGTCCGTGCGGAAGATTTTGCTCAATCGCCAGCGGGTCGGGAGTGCGTCAATAGCGGCGTTCAAATGCCTGACAACCGACGCTAGCGGCAATACATTACCTGTTCCGGCAGGCGCGTGTCCCCTGATCTCAGCTGTCACTTCTCCTTGTTCAGCTCCTCCAGCTTCACTGAACTTCCTGTCCCGGCAGGAAGTTTAAACAGTAGAGCGCCCTCTACTGTTTAAACTTCCCCGGCAGGAAGTTCAGTGAAGCTGGGGGAGCCGAGCACGGTGAAGTGACAGCGCAGACCAGGGGACACGCGCCGGCCGGTGTAGGTAATGTATGGGGGGAGGGGTCAGCACCACCACAGATTGTGATCGTTTTCATGCTGCAATCGATTCACAATCTGTTTGCAGTAAAGGCAGCCATACGATCGCTCTCTGATCAGATTCGAGCAGAGAGGGATCTATCTGTTGGTCGGATCTGATGGCAAATCGACCAGTGTATGGCTACCTTTAGAATGAAAGAATATACCATGGTAACCACCACACCATCTAGTCAAATCTAATATATGAATAAACTTATAAACCTTTGGGAATTGTATTTGTACGCCTTATGACGCATTAACCAGTTATACACCATCTCAATTTCATACAAAATACTACACAGAACCACTTAGCCACCAGTCAAAGTAATGAGTGCAATGGAACCAGTACATTTTGGATCCAAAATGGTCCTTTCTCAAGCACTCAATGGACTGGTTCTATTGCAATAGTTACTTTAAGGTCTAAGTATTTGTATGTACTGTACTTTTACCTACAAATGTGAGATAGAGCATAGTGATTGCCTTTTATATTATAAAGGGGCCCATACACCTAACGATTTTCCCGCCGATATACAGCAGATTCGATCACTGTGATCTAATCTGCTGTGAAATCGTTGCGCAAACGCTGACAGAACGATTGATTTCTGTCCGAAATCAATCGTTCCTGTCGATCCGTCCGTGTGGAAGACTTTGCTCGATCACCAGCGGGTCAGGAGTGCGTCGATAGCGGCGTTCGAATACCCGACGACCAACGCAATACATTACCTGCTCCGTTGGCGCGTGTCCCCCGGTCTCCGCTGTCTTCATCTCCGCTCTGGGCTCCACTGAACTTCCTGTCCCGGCAGGAAGTTTAAACAGTAGAGTGCCCTCTACTGTTTAAACTTCCCCGGACAGGAAGAAGTGAAGCCAGCCGGAACCCGGAGCCCAGCAGGAGAAAGAGCAGCGGGGACAGAGGGGGACTCGCGCCGGCCAGAGCAGGTAATGTATAGCTGGCAGCTTCACAGATTGTGATTGGTTTCATGCTGAAATCGATTCACAATCTGTTTGCAGTAAAGGCAGGCATATGATCCCTCTCTGATCAGATTCGATCAGAGAGGGATCTATCTGTTGGTCGATCTGATGGCAAATCGACTAGTGTATGGCTACCTTAAGACAGAACTGTAAAATTGGAGCTTGCCAATTATGTCCCAAAGTATAACAGTTTATTCATATATTAGTGTACAGTGCAAAACTGACATACATCAAGGAATAAATGAAAAAAACTCTTCTCACAAGTAAATCCAAGTGCTGTACCTGGGTGGTGGGAGGTGGCAGGTGTGGGCGCCAGTGGGTGCACGGCCTTACGACCGTTTCGTAGGGCTAAACGCCGGGCTTCATCTGAGGTGGGATGTGCACAATGTGGCTATAACGGCAATGAGGCTAAATGCAATCAAAGGGTCGCACTTCCGGGTCGCTGCAGGGGGAAGGCCCCTCCCAGGTGATTGGTCCATGGATACTACCCTGGTTACGAGTGTGGTGGAGCGCACGGCCATTTAGGGAAGGCCATCTGAGCGCGTCAGTGATGATGCTGCGGTCAGGTGATCTCTGGCCGGGCGCCCGCCTCCCGCAACTACGTAGCAGGTCAGGGCTGTTGAAATGACAGCTGTTAGGTAGCTATGGCAACCCAGAAAAGCTCTGCGCTGGGAGTGAACCAGCGCATGGGGCAAAAATTATGAAAACAAAAATAGGAAACCTTCCCATAGACAAACTATGCAGGGAAAGGTTGCCTGATAGGCTGGACAAGCCCATTCAGCGAGAGCCTGCTGTACGTGGAGGCATTCTCACACGCATAGGCTGTTGGGCTTATGGGAGTTGCTGTGGGGCAAAGTAGAATGGACAAATGGAGGGAGGGGGGGGGGGCGGCGAGGGGAGGGATGCTGGTGTAGTGTCCCAAGAGGGTGACAAAAGGTGGGGAAGTGAAAGTGAAAAGGGGAGAAGAGAGAGTAAGGAGAAGGGGGAAGAGGATAAGAGTGAAGGGGTACACCAACAAGACATGTGCATAGAGAAGTAGTGAGTCGGATGTAAGACCAACAACACTTAAAGTAAGAGGCATGGCTCGTGCCGTGGCAGAAGTAGGCGTATCTCATAGGAATAATGCAAAACTATTTGGACAATAACTTTATTAGAAAAATTGTGCAAAGAGATCTCTTAAAGAGAACCCGAGGTGGGATTCTAAGAATGAAATCTGCAGACAGAGGCTGGGTCTGCTTATATTGCCCAGCCTCCGTTGCTATCTGAATCCCCCCTAAGTTCCCCCTGCGCTCTACTGTCCCCCATAAATCACAGCCGCGCTGTCGACACACAGCGGGCTGCGTTTACCTAGTTAGTGTCACTCTCGCCACTCCCCCCGCCTCCTGCATAGCTCCGGTACCCGCCCACATCCCTTCCCTCCAATCAGCGGGGAGGGAAGGGACGCGGGCGGGGACCGGAGCAATGCATGAGGTGGGGGGGAGCGGCGAGAGTAACACTAACTAGGTAAACACAGCCCGCTGCGACACACTGCGTGTCAACAGCGCGGCTGTGATTTATGGGGGACAGCAGAGCGCAGGGGGAACTTAGGGGGGGATTCAGATAGCAACAGAGACTGGGAAAAATAAGCAGACCCAGCCTCTGTCTGCAGATTTCATTCTTAGAACCCCACCTAGGGTTCTCTTTAAAAAGGAAAAATTAAAAAGAGAGTTATATATTAAAAAGGCATTATATAAATCCTAAAAAGGAGATGGGTGGGCCGGGCTATGTACGGCTGTACAAATTGGTCCAGTAAAAAAAAAAAAAAAAAAAAAAAACCCTACCAGGGCGGGAGCCAAAACGGGCAATCGCATCATGCTGCACAAGTTTTTGTATTCACCCTGCTGCTAATAAACTATAGTGCCATACTTTTTTCCTCTCTCCTGGACATTTTTGCATAGCTTTGCTTCATACTTGAGCACATAGTTTACTGGGTGTTGAAGCACAGTGACCTGCTAATTTCAGTGAGTCAGAGTGCCTGCCAGTTCTCCTAGGATTTGTATTCATATATTAGCAATGACACTGGTGTCAGTACTCACAAACAGAATTAAAGTAAACCCGAGGTAAAAGTGGTATGAAGGCTGCCATATTTGCTTCCTTTTAAACAATACCAGTTGACTGGCAGTCCTACTGATGTCTGGCTGCAGTAGTGGCGGAAGTACACCAGAAACAAGCAATCTAGTCAGACCTGACAATATTGTCAAACACCTGCTGCATGCTTATTCAGTGTCTATTGCTGAAAGTATTAGGGGCAGAGGATCAGCAGGATAGTCAGGCAACTGGAATTACTAAAAAAAATAAAATAAATAAATAGGGCAGCCTTGGGTTCACTTTAAGCAACTCTAAACCAAAATGTTAGTAAATGTCGGGGGGGGGGGGGGGGGGGAATGGAGGAGTGTGGCCTATGCAATGAGTAAACAGGGGAGCGAAAGGTAAGTAAGTGACTCACCATTCTAGGGAAGATGCATGGGATCTCTATTCCTCTTCAGAGTCTAGGTTTCCATGGTTGCAGTGCATCATTTATCACCTGACCTGCCATCACTGGTGGGATTACGGGATGACTGACGCTGCAGCTGGAATTAGATACTATGAGGCCAAAGAGGATGATAGATCCTGGGTGTCTCTACTGGCTGGTGAGGCACTTATTTCCCATCATGCACAGCGGAGTGAGAGGTGATGATCTGGTTACAGGGGGTCACCTCTAGCCACCTTTACTTGGGGAGGGGTATTGGCAACCGATTTATACTGGAGGCACCTCTGGATACCTGTGGATGGGGACAAATATTTCACCTCCACCCTAAAAGCTATGTAGAAGTATAGAAGGTAGAAAACCGAGAGCCTAATATAGTGTAGCTTGTATTGGAGGAGTGCGAATGATAATAATGAAACGTAAGTATTGTACTTACAAACCAGGGTTACCTCCAAGGCAACCACTGAAAAGGCAGGTGGGGAGACCAAGCCTGTCCCCACTCAGGATTAAGACGTCGCTCTCTGTGGATAGAGGAAAAAAAGAGGGTGTACCACCCTTCCACCAAGGGTGGATTCTTGATGTGTAGAGCTGTACAGAGGCGCCAGTAGGATAAAAGTCACTAAAACGTTTAAAACGTTCGGGATGCGGTGGTGGACCAGCCAACCCAAAACAGACACCGGTACTGTCGATTCAAGTAATAAATAATTTATTTATATACTCCAAAGGCAAGTTGCAACGCGTTTCACGGGCAAAATCCCGCTTCCTCAGGCAATAAACAACTGGAGTGATACACTAAAAAATGACGACAGAGATAAAAAGCAACAATTAGAAGACCGTGTGTGGCGTAACAGTATGACAATAATGTGGTATTGACAACCGTGACTTATACATAAGAGGATCTAATACCGTGACCCTGGAGTTATGTACTATACAATCTGTATCAATAAATAATGTGTAGCGAAGACGCCAAATTTATATGTTATCAATACTGGTATGTCCCACCATATAACTTTGGATTTTCAGACTTTGTCCCACCTCATACCAGTATTGATAACATATAAATTTGGTGTCTTCGCTACACATTATTTATTGATACAGATTGTATAGTTCATAACTCCAGGGTCACGGTATTAGATCCTCTTATGTATAAGTCACGGTTGTCAATACCACATTATTGTCATACTGTTACGCCACACACGGTCTTCTAATTGTTGCTTTTTATCTCTGTCGTCATTTTTTAGTATATCACTCCAGTTGTTTATTGCCTGAGGAAGCGAGATTTTGCCCGTGAAAAGCGTTGCAACTTGTCTTTCGAGTATATAAATAAATTATTTATTACTTGAATCGACAGTACCTGTGTCTGTTTTGGGTTGGCTGGTCCACCACCGCATCCCAAACGTTTTAAACGTTTTAGCAGGCGCGGAGCTAGGGGGGGGGGGGGGGTCGGAGTAGGACAGGTGCCCCGGGGCGCCGGGTCCCTGAGGGCGCCCAGCTGAGCTACAGGGGTTTTTTTTTGGGAGGGGGAGCAGCGCAGAGAAGAGGGAGAGCTGTGAGCAGCGGTGGAGAAGGGGGGCCATCTCCCCCCTCCTCTCACCTTGGGTGCTCTTCCTCCCTCACTGTCCCCTCCACAACTAATGTTCGTCCGGGTGGCTGGCAGCGGCAGGCAGGACTTACCTCCGTCTCGCTCCAGCGCCGGAAGTTCGGGTCCTGCAGCCGCTGCTCTGGTCTGGACTAGACCAGAGAGTAGCGGCAGATCCATCCGGCGCTGCGACGAGATGCAGGTAAGTCCCGCCCGCCGCTGCCAGCCACCCGGACGAACATTTGTTGTGGAGGGGACAGCGAGGGAGGGAGAGCACCTAAGGTGAGAGGAGGGGGGAGATGGCCCACCTTCTCCACCGCTGCTCACAGCTCTCCCTCCACTGCGCTGCTCCCTTCATGCTGGGGGACACACCTGACTACCTATTCTGGGGACATATACCCCCTGACTACATATACTGGGCGCATATATACCCCCTGCCTACATATACTGGGGACATATACCTACTGCCTACATATACTGGGGACATATACCCCCTGCCTACATATACTGGGGACATATACCCCCTGCCTACATATACTGGGGACATATACCCCCTGCCTACATATACTGGGGACATATACCCCCTGCCTACATATACTGGGGACATATACCCCCTGCCTACATATACTGGGGACATATACCCCCTGCCTACATATACTGGGGACATATACCCCCTGCTTACATATACTGGGGACATATACCCCCTGCCTACATATACTGGGGACATATACCCCCTGCCTACATATACTGGGGAGATATACCCCCTGCCTACATATACTGGGGAGATATACCCCCTGCCTACATATACTGGGGAGATATACCCCCTGCCTACATATACTGGGGAGATATACCCCCTGCCTACATATACTGGGGACATATACCCCCTGCCTACATATACTGGGGACATATACCCCCTGCCTACATATACTGGGGACATATACCCCCTGCCTACATATACTGGGGACATATACCCCCTGCCTACATATACTGGGGACATATACCCCCTGCCTACATATACTGGGGACATATACCCCCTGCCTACATATACTGGGGACATACACCCCCTGCCTACATATACTGGGGCATACACCCCCTGCCTACATATACTGGGACATATACCCCCTGCCTACATATACTGGGCGCATATACCCCCTGCCTACATATACTGGGGACATATACCCCCTGCCTACATATACTGGGGACATATACCCCCTGCCTACATATACTGGGCGCATATACCCCCTGCCTACATATACTGGGGACATATACCCCCTGCCTACATATACTGGGGACATATACCCCCTGCCTACATATACTGGGGACATATACCCCCTGCCTACATATACTGGGGACATATACCCCCTGCCTACATATACTGGGGACATATACCCCCTGCCTACATATACTGGGGACATACACCCCCTGCCTACATATACTGGGGCATACACCCCCTGCCTACATATACTGGGACATATACCCCCTGCCTACATATACTGGGCGCATATACCCCCTGCCTACATATACTGGGCGCATATACCCCCTGCCTACATATACTGGGCACATATACCCCCTGCCTACATATACTGGGGACATATACCCCCTGCCTACATATACTGGGGACATATACCCCCTGCCTACATATACTGGGACATATACCCCCTGCCTACATATACTGGGCGCATATACCCCCTGCCTACATATACTGGGCGCATATACCCCCTGCCTACATATACTGGGCGCATATACCCCCTGGCTACATATACTGGGGACATATACCCCCTGCCTACATATACTGGGGACATATACCCCCTGCCTACATATACTGGGCACATATACCCCCTGCCTACACATACTGGACACATATACACCTGGCTACATATACTGGGCACATATACACCTGGCTACATATACTGGTCACATATACCCCTGGCTACCTGTTCTGTGGACATCTCTACCCCTGGCTACCTGTTCTGGGGACATCTATACCGCTGGCCACCTATTCTGGGGACATCTATACTGCTGCCCACCTATTCTGGGGACACCTATAGACCTGGGGCTACCTATTTTTGGGGAACCACTGCTGTCGGATTGAGTGTATTTTAGGGAACTGCTGCCAGGTGAGAGTTGTCTACCATATTAAGGGGGCATTCTGCCTATTTATGTGAAATGCTGTCTATTTATGTGCCTCATGACTGCTGAATTTGTCTTGTTGGGGGCCTCATGGTTACCGAATTTGTCTTGTTGGGGGCCTCATGATTTGTTGGGGGCCTCAAGATCGCTGAATTTGTCTTGTTGGGGGGCCTCATGATTGCTAAATTTGTCTTGTTGGGGGCCTCATGATTGCTGAGTTGGTCATGTTGGGGGCCTCATGATTGCTGAGTTGGTCATGTTGGGGGCCTCATGATTGCTGAGTTGGTCATGTTGGGGGCCTCATGATTGCTGAGTTGGTCATGTTGGGTGCCTCATGTTTGCTGAATTTGTCTTGATGAGGGGGGGGGGGGGGGGGGCTCATGATTGCTGAATTTGTCTTGGAACATGCTGGAAGGTACATACTGAGGGAGGGTGGGTGAGCGTGAGCCTGCTAACTTCCTGTACATTTGGCTCCACCCATAACCACATTTATTATATGGTCACGCCCCTTTTTTGGCGCGGCGCAGCCTTCCCCTTAGGGGGCGCATTAATAGTCTTTGTCCCCGGGCGCTGAAAGCCCTAGCTACGCCTCTACGTTTTAGTGACTTTTATCCTACTGGCGCCTCTGTACAGCTCTACACTAAAAGCTATGTAGCCTAGGAACTGCCCTGGCCATACTAATATGGAACTACAATAAGAGGACAACAGAGATCGTGTAAGTTCTTAACTGCTTTTATGCGTTGATCTACAAAACAGTACATAACATATAAAAGTGCTGATGGCTCTATTAGAAGGGGGCAGGCATAATTTACAGTATAATTGAAATGCTCAATTACAGTGCTAGTAACGTAAATCAATACACACTTTGTTTATCTAGAGGTTCCTTATCTCCCATAAGGTTGCACACAGAACGTGCCCATAAAACACTCTTCACCCTAAGAAGACAGCCTTGATACAAATAACGTATGTAACAAGCGTTAATGTTAAAAATCACTTACCGCAATATCATAAATGTTATTTGCCCAAGACAACCCGTGGCGTTTCCGTTTGTGTCGCTTCTATGATTACGTCAACCAATCAGTGTGGGCTATCTCAGGCGGATATTGATAATTTGGAGTCCTGTGAGAATGACGTGTACTGACGGGTTTTTACTATTGATTGGCTGTGCCTGGAAAGTCCATCCTAGCTGGAGGGAGCGGTGTAAAGAATGCCGTTTCTATGGAAACAGCCTCTGAGCAGACAGCTGAAAAACTCTGCGGTGACTTGAGGAAGTGACAGAAGTGAGGACAATTCCTGTAGCCACCTCTGCTGCGCCCTTCTCTGGTATGGAACCGTCTGTGAGACCGTTTCTCAGTACGCTGCACTTTCTATGTAGATAGTAATCTCTGAAGCGGGAGAAAGCACCGGTTTGGATAGTGTAGTGGGCTCTGCCTCTGACACAGGAGACCTGGGTTCGAATCTCAGCTCTGCCTGTTCAGTAAGCCAGCACCTATTCAGTAGGAGAACTTGGGCAAGTCTCCCTAACACTGCTACTGCCTATAGAGCGCGTCCTAGTGGCTGCAGCTCTGGCGCTTTGAGTCTGCTAGGAGAAAAGCGCGATATAAATGTTCTGTGTTTGTTTGTTTGTTTGTTTTAATTATACCATCTATTCTAGGCTATTTGGTTTCCTTGACGCAGCACTTCGGCTGAGCTACGTATTGCCAGTAGAGCCAGAGGCCAGCATTTGTGGTTCTACATAATTTGTGCAGCGCCACGTCTGCCTTCTTATCTCTCTTCTGTCCTCATAACAAGGTCTAGCTGGTTTTATTAGCCCCATACTCCATATTTACCTGATAAAAATACAGGAAGTGGGTAGAATGGTAACCTGTGGACAGTCCCATTGCTATAGCCTATAGATGCAAGAAGCTTCTGGTTAATCTCTAAACCAAAATCCTGATTGTAAATGTCCTGACCTGTTCAATTAACGTTTTATTTGTTTTATCTACATGTCAACATAAACATCAGCAGTGCACTTTTATCCTTTGCTCACTCTTGTTGCTGTTTTTTACATTTTATTTTTATCATTTATTTGCATGGGAATAGGAGGCAGTTTACTTACATAAATTAAATCATGCATATCTCTCTCCCTGTTTATAACTTTATTGTTATGTAAAACCTCAGCAAATAAGTTTGTAGAAAAGATGCTGTTAAGCTTGAGGGCATATTCACAGTGGGGCTTTGTGTTGTAATGCAACATTAAAGTCGCATTACAACACAATGCAAAAAAAGGAGATAACACACATTAATGCTGCCTTACCATGGCATACAGTAGATATAGTGGAGCATACAGGCAATGAAAAGTATGCCTCTCTGTATCTGTGTACCGTCTGCATTTGGAGGTAACACACTGCAAGCAATGAATTACCACAACGCAACATTTACAAGGTGACATTAACATCGCACTGTGAATGTCACATAGGCTTAACATTACAGTGCGTTAACCTGTGTTATAATTTTATAACGCAGGCTAATAATGTTCCACTGTGAATGCGCCCTCAAGCTCACAGCAACAGTCCATTCAGCAAATTGATATTTTATTCAATAAACTCCCCTTAATCACACCCATTAATAATTAGGACCTATATTAAAAATACGTGAGGATCCTGAATTGAGATGATCAAAGAGATTATAACAATTTTGAGGGAATGCAAATCCTAAGGGCCTGAGCCCACTAACGCAGTTGTGTCTGCTTTTCAGCATCTGTAACATTGAAGCGTTGCTGAAAAGCGGACACAACTGCGTTAGTGGGCTCAGGCCCTAACCTTACAGCACTACTGTTGGAAATGACATTAAACCTGTGGTGGATTCCATGAACAATTAAAGTCTTCTGCAAAAAGTACATATCATACAAAGGTAATTCATCTGTAACGCTATATCACATCTATGACGTTTAGTCAGGGCAGTTTCTAGGTTAAATTGTGATTTGTTTAAAGGTTATTATGCTGTTATGCATCTTTTAGAGCAGAGAGGAGTTCTGAGTTATTGAATATAACTTTAAGTAAATATACAATTGCTTCTTTTTTATGATATTCATTTAAAAATTATTTAATCAATGTTTATCCACTGCAAAATCCTAACTCACCCTGATATATTCTTAAATTTATCAATGATGCCGGCATCTCTGCTCCTTCCATTGGGAAGGCGGGGTTACATTCCAATCTACGGCAATATATAGATATGTTACAGCCAGAACCCGAAGTCTGGCCACTTTGGGTTCTGGGCGATCAAAACTAGAAGTGGCCGTCTTACTGCAGCCAATGCCTGAAATTAATCGAATCCTGTTGGCTCTGTTCCTCTACCCCCGGCTCTGGCCCCTCCCTCTGTCCCCCTGAAATTGGCTTCGCCAGTCGGGGGACACACGCAATGCAGCCAGAGTCATTTGTCGCGGCAGGGAAGCAGGGATTTGTGACGTTTGTTCCTGCAGAGCAGGGGCTGGCAGAGGCAATGTCTGCAGCATTCCCGCTGTGCTTCTCTGCCGCGCAGAATGACTCTGGTAGCATGGCTGTGTCCCCCGGCTGCCACAAGTCAATAGGAGGGGGGCAGGGGGAGGAGCCAGAGCTGGGGAGGGGAGCACGGAGCTGCCAGGATTCAATTGATTTCAGGCATTGGCCACAGTGAGACGGCCACTTCTAGTTCTGACCGGCTAGATCCAGAAGTGGCCAGACTTTGGGTTCTGGCTGTTACAGATATAAAAACCATTTCTGATGTTGAAGCCAGGATAAATCATGCAAAAACGGGCAACTTGAATTATATATAAGTCCGGCTATTCAGCTGATGACACGTGCACGCAATTTGTTCCCTTCAGTCCATGGCATGAAGTGGTTAAGGTGCATACCAGGGCTGTGGAGTCGGTACAAAAATCCACTGACTCCCGACTCCTCAGTTTAGGATTCCACCGACTCCGACTCCTCTAATTTGCATATTACAATCTTGTTGATTGAAAGTATGTAACATGAAATTCGTCTCTTAACTGCCAACGCTTAGGAATTTTAAAAGACAACTGAAGTGAGAAGGATATGGAGACTGCCATATTTATTCCCTTTAGTCATAGACTAAAACTAGTCCTTGGTAAGAGTACTGTCGGTACATGTAAGAATTATGTGCAGGTACTCTGCAGGGGAATAAGGAGATTCTTCCTCTATTACACATTCTTTATGTACAATCTGAGCCAGGTTTATGGGTGATAGACAACACCTCTGTGCTCAATGTGCACAGCATTCTCAGTGGATTCCCTGCAGCTCTGTGGGGAGTGCATATGTAGAGTATAGTACTACTGTGCAGCAAAGTAAACCTGAGACAGATGAAATTAAAGTTTTATACATACCTAGGGCTTCCTCCAGCCCCCTTCAGGCTAATTAGTCCCTCGCTGTCCTCCTCCGCCACCTGGATCTTCTGCTATGAGTCCAGGTACTTGAGCCAGTCTTGCTTAGTTTGCATGCACACACTCCGCCGCTGGGAGCGTACTACACCTGCGCAGCACTATTGCGCAGGTGCAGAATGCTTCTGGCTGTAGGAGCGGCACGTGGCCGGACAGCGCTGACTGGCTGAATTACCGGGACTCATAGCAGAATATCCAGATGGTGGAGGAGGACAGCAAGGGACTGATTAGCCTGAAGGGGGCTGGAAGAAGCCCCAGGTATGTATAAAACTTTTCTTTTCATCCTTCTCAGGTACCATTTAATTTGTAGTCACCAAACCAAATTTTAACAACATATCAAATTATTTGATTTCATGAGCAAAGAGATACATTTGCATAAATCAGAATCAACGCAGAATTATTTCCATCTCATTCACCATCTCTATTAGTGACACGGCTAGACATCAGGCTTTATACTTACAGTATAGATGTTATTTAGTATATATAAGCAAGAAGTTTTAAACCAGGATGATACCATTTATTGGCTAACTAAAAAATGAATAAAAATAAGCAAGCTTTCGGCCTTTCAGCCTTCGTCTGGCTTATATCCTGTTAGTTTGCAAACTGGTGGTACAGACAGCTTATATACATGCAACATCAAAAGGGAAAACAGATATTTTTTCAAGCATAAATGCATGCCATTAAGATGCCTTAATTCACACAGACCATTGACCTGGGGTTAGCGGTTGTAAGCCAAGATAACTTGTTTACTCCCTGCTCACATACCTGGGAGTTGGACTGACACAGAGGTATCGTAAATTCCAGGGCTGTGGAGTCGGTCCAAAAATCCACCGACTCCTCAGTTTAGGATTCCACCGACTCCGACTCCACGACTCCGACTCTAATTTGCATATTACAATTTTGTTGATTAAAAGTATGTAACATGAAATTCGTCTCTTAACTGCCAACGCTTAGGAATTTTACAAGACAACTGAAGTGAGAAGGATATGTAGACTACTATATTTATTCCTTTTAGACTAAAACTAGTCCTTGGTAAGAGTACTTGTAAAAGGTACAAACCGGAACAAAGAACATCTATCAGGCCCTAGGCAATGTAAGTGTGGGTACATGTAAGAATGATGTGCAGGTACTCTGCAGGGGAAGAAGGAGATTGTAAACAGACAACACCTCTGTGTTCAATGTGCACAGCATTCTCAGTGAATTCCCTGCAGCTCTGTGGGGAGTGCATATGTAGAGTATAGTACTACTGTGTAACAAAGTAAACCTGAGACAGATTAAATTAAAGTTTTATACATACCTGGGGCTTCCTCCAGCCGCCTTCAGGATAATCAGTCCCTCGTTGTCCTCCTCCACCACCTGGATCTTCTGCTATGAGTCCAGGTACTTGAGCCAGTCAGGCGTAGTGCGCATGCACACACTCCGCCGCCAGGAGCATACTACACCTGTGCAGCACTATTGCGCAGGTGCAGAATGTTCCTGGCTGTGGGAGCGGCATGCGGCTGGACAGCGCTGACTGGCTGAATTACCAGGACTCATAGCAGAAGATCCGGGTGGTGGAGGACAGCGAGGGACTGATTAGCCTGAAGGGGGCTGGAGGAAGACCCAGGTATGTATAAAACTTAACTTTTCATCCGTCTCAGTTACCCTTTAATTTGTAGTCACCAAACCAAATTTTAATAACATATCAAATTATTTGATTTTATCAGCAAAGGGAGTGCATACATTTGCATAAATCAGCATCAATGCAGAATTATTTCCATCTCGTTGACCATCTCTATTAGTGACACAGCTACACATCAGGCGTTATTCTTACGGCATAGATGTTATTTAGTATATATGTTACGGCCAGAACCCGAAGTTTGGCCAGAACTAGAAGTGGCCGGCCACTTCGGGTTCTGGCCGGCCAATGCGCGAACTGGCCGCTGCGCTGCGGCCAATGTGAGAAATGAAACAATTCCTGTAAGGTTTAATGTGATGTTGTGGCCGCAGCGCAGCGGGGCAAAATGTATCACACATCTTTACTTTATTCAATGGCATTAAGCCGCCCGGCTTTTTCCTCTGCCTCTCTCTCCTCCCCCCCCCCCCCCCCGCCTCTCTCTCTCCTTCTCTTTATGGGCACAGCCGGGCGGGGACACGCGTGTCCCTCCGGAGTCGTTCGTCGCGGCAGGGGAATCCTGCTGTTCTTGCAGAGCGGGTGCTGGCAGAAGCAATGTCTGCAGCCTCCCCGCTCTGCTCTCCTGCCGCGAGGAACGACTCTCCTGGACACGCGTGTCCCCGCCCGGCTGTGCCCATAAGAGAAGGGGAGAGAGAGGCGGGGGGGGGGGGGGGGGGGGAGGAGAGAGAGGCAGAGGAAAAAGCCGGGCGGCTTAATGCCATTGAATAAAGTAAAGATGTGTGATACATTTTGCCCCGCTGCGCTGCGGCCACAACATCACATTAAACCTTACAGGAATTGTTTCATTTCTCACATTGGCCGCAGCGCAGCGGCCAGTTCGCGCATTGGCCGGCCAGAACCCGAAGTGGCCGGCCACTTCTAGTTCTGGCCAAACTTCGGGTTCTGGCCGTAACATATATATATAAGAAATTCCTGTGTACACATCATATATACAGTCACAATCAGATATGTATATCTGACCTTAAAAATACGGGGACTGCTTTATTGAAGCAGCACAAGTAACTAATTTTGATTGGTTTATTTCATTTTTGTGGACTAAGCACAGCTATTACTGTATTTATACTGTATATATACATTACTTTTCATGACTATTATCTGAGAAATAGAACATTTTATCATATTTTCTATTTTAATTACAGTTACAAATTCATTAGGAGTCGGAGTCGGTGCATTTTTTCCCGACTCCGACTCCAGGCACCCAAAATTGCCCGACTCCACGACTCCGACTCCACGACTCCGACTCCACAGCCCTGGTAAATTCTTAGTTAACAAGTTCAGCTATAATGGCTGAGAAAAGTTCAAATATCATCTATCTCATACCAATATAGAAAGTTGTTGTCCTTATTCAAACCTTTCTGCACAGCTTTGAACCAATTTATAAATTTTGTTTCTGCTATTAATCGATCATTTGATGTTTTGAAGCCACCCTTTAGGGCAGTGACACGAAGATCATCCATGCTGTGTCCGTTGGACCGAAAGTGTGTAGCAACTGGGAGTCCAGATTTGGTATCTTTAATAGTGTGCCTGTGTCCATTCATACGTTTGCGCAGAGTTTGTCCAGTTTCTCCCACGTACATAACATTGGGGCATTTAGCACACATGATCAGATATACCAGATTGGTGGAACCACAGGAAAATGTACCTTGTACTCTGTACTCCTGTTGTGAACCTGGTATCGTTACCCTGTCAGTGGAGTAAATGTGTCTGCAGGTCCCACATATTTTTTGTCGGCAGGGTGATGTTCCGTTTTGTTGAGGCCTATTCAAAGAACTCCTGACAATCATCTGTTTTAGATTGTGTGGTTGCCGATATGACAAGAGTGGAGGTTTAGGGAATATCGTTCTCAGTCTGTGATCCTTGTGTAAAATGGGATGTAGTTCCTTAGCAATCCTCCTTAAGATTTCCAGGTGTGGGTTGTAGGTGACAACCAAAGGGACACGTTCCTCTTTCTGGTTTTGCTTATATTTCAGGAGTTCAGTCCTGGGGATGTTGCTGGCTTTCCTGATTTGGGCCTCAGCCATAGGAGGACTATAACCTTGTTTAATGAAAGTGTTCTTAAGGCGATCCAGGTGCTTGTCTCTGTCCATCCTGTCAGAACAAATCCGGTTGTACCTTATTGCTTGGCTGTAAATTATAGAGTTCTTAATGTGCTTGGGATGAAAACTGTCATATCTTAGGTATGTGGGACGGTCTGTAGGTTTGCGATACACAGAGGTTTGTAAGTTGTTACCCCTGATGTATATGGTGGTGTCCAGAAAGTTAATCTCTGTGTGAGAGTAGGTAAGTTTCAATTTGATTGTAGGATGGAAGGCATTGAAGTTCCTGTGGAACTGGAGAAGATCATCCTCACTTGCGGACCAGATGATTAAAATATCATCAATGAAGCGGAAGTAGGCCATGGGTTTTATGCCACATGCATTGAGGTATTCCTCTTCGATTTTGGCCATGAAGAGATTTGCATACTGTGGTGCGAATCGCGAACCCATTGCCACGCCCATCTGCTGTAAATAGAGGTCCTGTCCAAAAGTGAAATAATTATGAGTGAGAATGAATTTGATCAGCCCAGTAATAGGCTTTACAGGTACGCCCTGACCCTGAAGATATTTACAGCAGGCCGCAATACCATCATCATGGGGAATGTTCGTGCACAGGGACTCCACGTCCATCGTGGCCAGTATGGTTCCCTCAGGTACTGGGCCGATGGCTGTCAGTTTGTTTAGGAGGTGGGTGGTATCCTGTATGTAGCTGGGTCTTTTACAGACAAGAGGTTTCAAGATGTTTTCCAGCCAGCCTGAGATGTTCTCTGTAAAAGTTTCGCTCCCTGAGATTATGGGCCTGCCTGGGTTTCCCTCTTTGTGGATCTTGGGAAGCATGTAAAAGCAGGCTGTTCTAGGCTCTTCAGGGATAAGGGTCCTTACATGTAGTCTGATGTTTGCAGGCAATCTGTTAACCATCCTATTGAGTGCCCTCCTGTAGCCTTTTGTGGGGTCCCCCTGTAATTTGGCATAGTGAGTGGTGTTGGACAATTGTCTTTGTGCCTCCTGGATGTAGTCACTGGTGTTCATTATGACGAAGGCTGAAAGGCCGAAAGCTTGCTTATTTTTATTCATTTTTTTAGTTAGCCAATAAATGGTATCATCCTGGTTTAAAACTTCTTGCTTTTACTGATGGCTAACACGGTACAATACCCTACTGCTACTACTATTAGTATATATAAGAGATTCCTGTGTACACATCATATATACAGTCACAATCAGATGTATAGATCTGACTTTAAAAATACGGGGACTGCTTTATTGAAGCAGCACAAGTAACTAATTTTGATTGGTTTATTTCATTTTTGTGGACTAAGCACAGCTATTACTGTATTTATAAATAATTTATGACTATTATCTGAGAAATAGAACATTTTATTATATTTTCTATTTTAATTACAGTTTAAATTCATTAGGAGTCGGAGCATTTTTCCCCGACTCCGACTCCAGGCACCCAAAATTGCTCCGACTCCACGACTCCGACTCCACAGCCCTGGTGCATACACACACTATACTAATGCTATTTCTGCTGAGAGTGCCGTATCGTCTTGGCGCATTCCCTCGGGCATTGAAGTATCCTAGATTATGTTTAGCACTGCCTGCATTATTATACAAGCCTGTTCAGAATATTATTGGTTAAACATTTGGCATTGATTAGACAAATGTTTTATCCAAAAACTGTGAAAGGCTATCCATAATTTGCTACACAAAACAACGCTACACAAAACCGCAAAACGCTTCATAATAAGAAGAAAAAAGCTTCAAAAACCTCTAGCGTTTTGCGGATCTGCTAGCAGTTTTTGGTGTGCACCAGGCCTTACAGAGCAGAGAGTGATAAAGGCAGCGCAGACAGACTCACCTACTAATAGTTCCAAGCACTGAAGTTCCCGTGCATAATCTCTGCACTACCACCAGAGGCAGTGCAGAGAGTATAGACAGGAACTCCAGCGTGTGAAACCATAAATGAGGTGAGTCTGCGTGTGCTGGCTTTATCCCTCCCTGCTCTGCTCTGTAATAGTGCGAGGAGGAGAAGGGATGCCGAGTGGGCATGCAGGGGGGGAAAGGACAACTGAAGTGAGAGGGATATGGAGGCTGCCATATTTATTTCCTTTTAAGCAAAACCAGTTGCCTGGCAGCCCTGCTGATCCTCTGTCTCTAATACTTTTAGCCATAGACCCTGAACAAGCATGCAGCAGATCAGGTGTTTCTGACATTGTCAGATCTGACAAGATTAGCTGCATGCTTGTTTCTGTTGTGATTAGGACACTACTGCAGCCAAATAGGTCAGCAGGGCTGCCAAGCAACTGGTATTGTTTAAAAGGAAATAAATATGGCAGCCTCCATATTCTTCTCACTTAAGTTGTCCTTTAAAGAGTAACTGTTACGCATAAAATCTAAAATCAATTCTCTATAAGTAGCTGTTCTACAAGTAAAATGGATGCTAAAGAGGCAGTATAGAAGTCTAAAATCAATCTCATCTTTTTGCTGATTGATTATTATTCCTCATGCCCCCTGCCTCTAATGTGGTACGCAGAGTAGCAGCCACAAAAGAGAAGTGACGTCACATGCAAATTTAGCCTTGATTGGCTGAAGTCTCTGTCACTCTCGTCACTGCCAGCTGCTAGGGTGCAGGAAGGGAGGCCAGAAGCAGTCCCCTGAGACGGTCCTCAGCCCCCCTACTGCAGTGTGCCATGTCCGCGCTCCAGCCGCATTTTTCTCCCCCTGCATGCCCCCTCGGCATCCCTTCTCCTCCTCGCACTATTACAGAGCAGAGCAGGGAGGGATAAAGCCAGCACACGCAGACTCACCTCATTTATGGTTCCACGCGCTGGAGTTCCTGTCTATACTCTCTGCACTTCCTCTGGTGGTAGTGCAGAGATTATGCACGGGAACTTCAGTGCTTGGAACTATTAGTAGGTGAGTCTGTCTGCGCTGCCTTTATCACTCTCTGCTCTGTAAGGCCTGGTGCACACCAAAAACCGCTAGCAGATCCGCAAAACGCTAGAGGTTTTTGAAGCTTTTTTTCTTCTTATTATGAAGCGTTTTGCGGTTTTGTGTAGCGTTGTTTTGTGTAGCAAATTATGGATATTGTTACAGTAAAGCTGTTACTGAACAGCTACTGTAACAAAAACGCCTGGAAAACCGCTCTGATCTGGCGTTTTATCAAGCGTTTTGCGGTTTTCCTATACTTAACATTGGAGGCAGAAACGCCTCCGAAATCCAAAAAATGCTGCAGTCCGGGAGTATGCGTTTCTGCAAAACGCCTACCGCTCTGGTGTGCACCAGCCCATTGAAATACATTACCCAAGCGGTTCCACATCTGCAAGCTGTTCTAAAAACGCGACCAAAAACCGTTCGGTGTGCACTAGGCCTAATAGTGCAGGAAGGAGAGGGGATGCCAGGGGGAATAGTTAAGCATATGGGATCCAAGATGGCCACCACCATAACCAGAAGTCACTGGATTTTACAAACGTTGTAAAATCCGAATTAAACAGTGGACAGCGCAATACATCTGTTAAGTAAGTAGAGTAAGTAATTATCTACTTGCTTATGTGTTTTTTTTATTAATGCATTGTATGGCTAACAGTTGTTCTTTAAGCAAAATCCCAAAAAAAAAAGCTCCTTATGCCAAACAGAGAAACAATGAAGCTTCCACTGCCCTGTTTATGATAACAAAAGAATGGCAAGTTTATTTTGTGTTTGCAAACAACAATAAAAATCAATGTAAACCAGCTTAGCTTTCTTTTTTCTCATTCCTGAGGATTGGCATTGTATGCCTTTGCTTTTCATGCCTAATTATAGCTTGCCTCCAACAGGAAAATGATGGGGTCTGTCTGTGAACACATAGAGGTCTATGAGGAATAATGTTTGGCTTTGCTTGTCCAGTACATTCAAACAAAGGGTAAACATTCCTATACAGTAGGGAATATACACTTGCAATTTAAGGCTGCTAAACACACTAGAATGTTCTTGGTCAAGGCAGCCGGTCATGGCCACTTCTGCCGAGAATCTAGCATGTGTACAGCCACCCTGATGCATCACCAAGAGATCCGGACTACATTTAGTCCAAACCAAGTGGTTCTGACTAAATTAATAAAATTATCCTCACAAAAATAACAGATGTTCATAATGGTTTTAAAATAATACCAGTAACAGCATGGTCATTGTTAGTATATGCTTAATGGGCATTTCACACTCCCGAGCCACTTCACCGGGGGCTATATATACATACACATAATCGCTGTTCCGTGGTTGCAGATGAATAAACACAACAATTCATCCAAACAGCAAATTAGTGCCTGGAGGTAACCAGAATAAACATACAGTGGTGTGAAAAACTATTTGCCCCCTTCCTGATTTCTTATTGTTTTGCATGTTTGTCACACTTAAATGTTTCTGCTCATCAAAAACTGTTAACTATTAGTCAAAGATAACATAATTGAACACAAAAATGCAGTTTTAAATGATGGTTTTTATTATTTAGTGAGGAAAAAAAACTCAAAACCTACATGGCCCTGTGTGAAAAAGAAATTGCCCCCTGAACCTAATAACTGGTTGGGCCACCCTTAGCAGCAATAACTGCAATCAAGCGTTTGCGATAACTTGCAACGAGTCTTTTACAGCGCTCTGGAGGAATTTTGGCCCACTCATCTTTGCAGAATTGTTGTAATTCAGCTTCATTTGAGGGTTTTCTAGCATGAAACGCCTTTTTAAGGTCATGCCACAACATCTCAATAGGATTCAGGTCAGGACTTTGACTAGGCCACTGCAAAGTCTTCATTTTGTTTTTCTTCAGCCATTCAGAGGTGGATTTGCTGGTGTGTTTTGGGTCATTGTCCTGCTGCAGCACCCAAGATCGCTTCAGCTTGAGTTGACGAACAGATGGCCGGACATTCTCCTTCAGGATTTTTTGGTAGACAGTAGAATTCATGGTTCCATCTATCACAGCAAGCCTTCCAGGTCCTGAAGCAGCAAAACAACCCCAGAACACCACACTTCCACCACCATATTTTACTGTTGGTATGATGTTCTTTTGCTGAAATGCTGTGTTACTTCTACGCCAGATGTAACGGGACACGCACCTTCCAAAAAGTTCAACTTTTTGTCTTGTCGGTCCACAAGGTATTTTCCCAAAAGTCTTGGCAATCATTGAGATGTTTTTTAGCAAAATTGAGGCGAACCTTAATGTTCTTTTTGCTTAAAAGTGGTTTGCGCCTTGGATATCTGCCATGCAGGCTGTTTTTGCCCAGTCTCTTTCTTATGGTGGAGTCATGAACACTGACCTTAATTGAGGCAAGTGAGTCCTGCAGTTCTTTAGATGTTGCCCTGGGGTCTTTTGTGGCCTCTTGGATGAGTTTTCTCAGCGCTCTTGGGGTAATTTTGGTCGGCCGGCCACTCCTGGGAAGGTTCATCACTGTTTCATGTTTTTGCCATTTGTGGATAATGGCTCTCACTGTGGTTCGCTGGAGTCCCAAAGCTTTAGAAATGGCTTTATAACCTTTACCAGACTGATAGATCTCAATTACAGTACTTTTGTTCTCATTTGTTCCTGAATTTCTTTGGATCTTGGCATGATGTCTAGCTTTTGAGGTGCTTTTGGTCTACTTCTCTGTGTCAGATAGCTCCTATTTAAGTGATTTCTTGATTGAAACAGGTGTGGCAGTAGTCAGGCCCGGGGGTGACTACAGAAATTGAACTCAGGTGTGATAAACCACAGTTAAGTTATTTTTTAACAAGGGGGGCAATCACTTTTTCACACAGGGCCATGTAGATTTGGAGGTTTTTTTTCTCACTAAATAATAAAAACCATAATTTAAAACTGCATTTTGTGTTCAATTATGTTATCTTTGACTAATAGTTAGGGCTTGTTTCCACTGTTGCGACGCGATTTCGGCCGCATTCCGACGCTTGTAAAAAACGCATGCGGATGCGTTTCCACATGCGTTTTTACCCGCGATTTCGCATGCGATTTCGCATGGCAGGGTGCCATGCAAAATTAACCATGACACTGCCAGGGCTAAATAAAATTGAAAAAGGTGCGAAATCGCACGCGAAATCGCGGGTAAAAACGCATGTAACAAACGCATGCGTTTCTACTATTAAATACATTAGCGGCGATTCGCACGGATTCCCGACGCAGGCGAAATCGTTGGCTCTTTTGTGCGTTTTTTTCACGATCAAAAAAACGCACCTTAACAACGCTACAGTGGAAACAGGCCCATCCACTTGTATTACACGTGCGGATCTGCATGCGTTGGACGCATGCAGATTCGCGATAGTGGAAACGAGCCCTTAACGGTTTTTGATGAGCAGAAACATGTAAGTGTGACAAACATGCAAAAGAATAAGAAATCAGGAAGGGGGCAAATAGTTTTTCACACCACTGTAGATGGCCATGATAGTATTGTATGAATCAATACCTGCTAATAAGCTAGCGGGTTATGTGGCTTATAGGAACAACCACATTTGTGTACAGGTGCCTATGTGGGGGTTAATGCAGTCAAAGCCGGTTAATCTGTCTTGCGTAGACAGCGCATGGCAAGTTTTACTGGTTCTTGTGCCATTTGAGTAGCATGCGTTTCACAATTATCATAACCCTTACTACTTGGCCATTTATGTAATACATGTGTTACCCAAGTACTATGGCTTGCTAATTGTGCAACATGCGCCACTCATATGGCATAAGTACTGGTAAACTTGCAGTGTGCTATTTGCCTCTGATGAAACTGCAAGGAATCTGTGAAACAGGTATAATGCATATGTTAACAATAACCATTTTGTGACTGAAACTATTTTTATGCATTTCGAATGTGTATTCTCTGCAAGGATCATTTTATGGATTTGGTCACGACCATTCCTGTACTTTCAGTATTTTTATTTATTGGGGACTTCCGTGTTGCATACAAAAAAAGCATAGTTACAAGTTAAAGTGACCCTAAAGTAACATGTAATTTCATTAGATAAGCATGTACCAATTCTACTTAGAAGTAGCCAGAGCTCCTTTTTTTTCCTCAGGCCTCTTTCACACAGAGACGTTGCGTTAGAGGGGATGTTAAGGTCGCATAACGTTACCCTAACGCAACGCATGGTGGTGCTAAACTCGGACGCTACATATTGACGCGTTATGCGTCTCTTGGTGCTCCGTTTTCGTTCGATACTGGTAGACGAAAACGGCGCATGCGTCCAAAGACTGTGGAGACCACGTGATCGGAACACTCCACATCACGTGGTCCCGCCAGCCAATCGCCGCACAAAGTGGCCGCTTTAAACACTGCACGTCACACAGTGCAGTGAATATTAATTAGCCATGTGGCTAGGGACAATAGCGGACTCTCCCCTCCTCCTCTCCTGCACTGCGCATGTGCAAACAATCTAACGCGGCTAAAACCGGGTATAGCGCACAGCATGGTGCACTTTCTTTGAACGTGCAGCGTTACACTGTAACGCAACGTGAGCACTGTGAACAGCCCATTGATTTTTCATTATTGTGAGTTGGGCTGTGTTACAGGCTGCTCTAACGTGCGCCTGTAACGTCCCACTGTGAAAGCAGCCTTACTGGAAGGTTTAATAATCCAGGGCTGAAAGTTTCTGTGGGGAAGTAGACTGACGTTTAACACTCATTAACAAATAATTAAAACATCCGGTGTGGATGTGTAGAGCGAGTGGTAAGCATGCTGTGCAGTAGTATTAGTTATTGGGGGTGGAGTTTGTACTTATTATTTTTTTGCTTATTTATTTTATAGAAAGTGGGTACAGAATGGAGACTGTGGAAAATGAACCAGAAGACCTAATGCCAGAATCACCATTTGAAAAGGACCCATTTGAAATGACAGTGGAAGATGTGTATGACATATCTCATGTAATAGGCCAGGATCTTCAAAAGATCATCAAAGACGCTCGTGGAGTATCAGACATTGTAGCTAATCTTCAGTTTAAGATTGTCCGTGTATTGGAAGTTCTGGAGACTTTGGTGAATCAGTCAAGTCTTACCACAGAGGAGATGAAGATGGAGCGTGATAACCTAAGAGCTGAGGTTGAAAGGCTAGTGAGAGAAAGCTCACAGTCTGGACAGGTATCTATAGTTCTCTTCTGGTTGAATCTCCTACCTTGTAATATGTCTTGTTTTTTTGTATTTATTTTATTGACAAATCAATAGTACATGTGTCAAACAAAAGTGTAGCGTTCCATTAATATCACACTAGGAGTTACTGGAAGGATGGATTATATATGTCACATTTATTTCAGAATTCAGATCAGTGATAGAACATGCTAACATAACGGATAAAGTAAAAAAACGCCCATGTCAAGCCAGGTCCATTACACCTGCAAAATCAGTCTGCTTACAAAACTGTTAAGGTGCTCATACATCACTTGATGCTGTGGCCTGATCAACCTTCTGATTCAATAATTTTATCGAATCAGGAGAGAATTGGTGCCACATCATTGCTGCCTGATCAATCTTTAGATCAATTTCCAGCCAAAATCCGTCAAATGGATCGATGGGGAATGCTGTAGTAACAGCGTTTGATATTGTGATCATCAATGGACCCCCGTGGCTTACCTATCTGCCACATGACTCCTGGCCTTCTCCGGTGTGTGCCATCACGGCGAGCGCCGGTACCACGTGACGCCAGCGCATGTGTGATGTCATGTGCCAAGCCACGGAGTACTAGCACTCTCGTTGACAACAGTACAAATGGAGAAAAAGCAGTGGTGCACATCCGGATAAAAATTCACTTTTATACATGTAGCTTAAAAATCAAGCAACGGTACATTACCCATAATTGTGGAGAGAGGTACCGGCAGTGAGAGGTCTGCAGCTGTTTCGTGCCATAAACAATGTGTCGCTTCATCGAGACAAAACTTTTCCAGATGAAGCACCACATTGTTTACGGTTGGCAGGTCGATTTGCAATAGTTTTTATGCTGAAATATATTGCAAATCGCTGGGCAGTGTGTAGGCAGGCTTGTGGGATCTATCTAATGGGAAATCTGGCCATACATCGAGTGATGTATGGCCAGCTTTGTTTGAATAAATTGTATATTATCTGGTAGGTACAATGATGTGTTTCAACCAGTTCACTTTTCCTCAGATGTACAAACAATGAATATAAACTTTTGCACAGATGTATGATTGTGCAAAACATTTCTACCCCTTCTGGATCCCAGAAGTCCAACATCAGTCTAAAGGTCATTAATGATTCAATTCTTTGGACGATAGAAGGCTAGCTGCTACACAATTAAATCAGATTTATGAAATTATTATATTACCATTGAAACGGAGAATCAATTGTCTGAAGGGCCGTATCGTTAATAGCCACTTTAAGGTTATTCCTTGATCTAAAGAACTAAGCAGGGCACTACACAACATGGTTTACCCTATATTATATTACCATTAGAAAATCCTTCAGTGTTCTCCCCAGAATTTTTTTTCCAGCCAGGTGGCATGAAAAAGGGCCGGCGCTTCTCTGCACAACTCTACCTACAGCAGAAGAGGAAATGAGCCGATGACAGCTGGGTGCTCACCAAAACTAGCCGGTGGAGCACCCGGCTACAAGAGCCTGGGTAGAACACTGTACTTACAAGAAGTAAAGAGGGACAGAAAGATAAGTTACAAAATATTGGTTGCCTCATTACTAAGCGGGAGCTTATTTGGCACACATTTGTTTACATTAGCATCCAGCCTCACCCCTAAAATGTATTGAAATGCAGTTTACCTGCCTGTGTCTTCCCCAGGGCTGTGGAGTCTTCCGACTTCAACTCCCGACTCCTCAGTTTATGAAACCACCAACTCCGACTCCGGGTACCCAAAATGGCCCCGACTCCTTAGTCTAATACTTACCAGGGCTGTGGATTTTGTACAAAATCATGTGACTCAGACTCCTCAGTTTATGAAATCTCCGACTCCGGGTGCCCAAAATTACTCCGACTCCTCGATTCTGACTCCGACTCCACAGCCCTGGTCTTCCCAAAGTATAAACTACAAACTGGTCTATGGAGATGTAGTTTATGCATTCATTCCTCATCAGGAATATATTTATGCCACTTACAGCACTGGCAATCATCTGTCATGCTAGAGCACTAGTTACTGTGTTTTCTAGTCCCTGCAGCAAGGCACCTCTTTCCCCAATCTGGGTCATAATTGAGTAGATCAACTGCACTTATCGCCTTCATTTATCAAAACTCAAGATTTTGCTCTGAAATGTCTTTTAGAATGCAGAAAGGTGACCAGCTAAAGAATACTTTTATCCTTTTGGACTTGTAGTAAAATATTTATAATGCTTTACAATGTCCATTGCAAATCCAAACATGGCATAGAGTTCACCAACATGGCATAGAGTTCACCATTTTGTGTATTTTTTTGCAGGTAGATCTTGGTCCAGATAAAATGATCATAGATCTCACAGACCCAAACCGACCACGATTTACCCTGCAGGAGCTGAGAGATGTTCTGCAGGAACGGAACAAGCTGAAAGTTCAGCTCTTGGTTGCTCAGGATGAGCTGCAGTGCTATAAAAGGTACTGTGACTAGATGCACTCTCTTTCCACTGTCTTCGCAATAGCATGCCTCAAAGTAGAGATGGGCAATGACATGCTAATTATTATTATTATTGATTTATAAAGCACCAACCTATTCCGTGGCGCTGTACAAAGTAAGAAACAAACACGGGGTACATAATAATGCAGACAATGGTGTACACCAATATACAAGATACATAATTAGTGACAAAATACAAAGAATGATACAAAATACAAATTATAGAATTGGTAATGACAGTGATAAAATTAACATGATGAATAAAATGTATAATGGTTACCAAGACACAAAAGGGGGAGAGAGCCCTGTCCTTGCGAGCTTACAATCTAAAGGGAATGGGGGGGGGGGGGGGACAGGAGGAGGGGTAGTATGCAGCAAATAAATAGAGGCTTTGTGTTTTAGGATACCTAGTAGGAGTGCAATTTGGTCTTAGTACAAAGGGAAGTGGCCTAGGGTAGCGCATATGCTTATCGGAACAAGTGTGTTTTTAGAGAGCTTTTAAAGGTAACAAAGGTTGGTGAGTGACAGATGTGTTGTGGGAGGGCATTCCAGAGGAGGGGTGAAGCGCCTGCAAAGTCTTGTAAACGTGAATGTGAGGAGTTGATTCTAGAGGAGGAGAACAGAAGATCATGTGCCGATCTGAGATTGCGATTGGGTTTGTATCTGGAGATTAGTGAGGATATGTACCGGGGAAAGAGATTGTGGAGAGCTTTGTAGGTTAGGGTTAGGAGTTTGAACTGAATCCTCTGGTTAATTTGCAGCCAGTGAAGAGCTTGACAAAGAGGGTCGGCAGAGGAAGATCGAGAAGAAAGAGGAATGAGACGAGCAGCTGAGTTCAGTATCGACTGGAGCGGGGCCAGTTTGTTAGACGGTAGTCCACAAAGTAGTACGTTGCAGTAGTCCAGACGAGAAATTATGAGAGCATGTATTAACATTTTAGTTGTGCCTTGAGTGAGAAAGGGACGGATGTGAGATATGTTTCTGAGTTGGAGGTGGCAGGAGCTGGTTATGGAGTGAACATGAGGAATAAGAGAGAGAGATGAGTCGAATATCACCCCCAAGCACCGAGCTTTGGGAACTGAAGTTATGGGAGTGTTATTAACATTTATTGTTACTTCAGGCAGGGAGGTGGACAGAGACTGTGAAAAAATTATTAGTTCTGTATTACTCCTATTAAGTTTTAGGAAGCGAGAGGACATGAAGGAGGATATAGCAGACAAGCAGTCAGGAACACGTTTAAGGAGGGAGTTAAGGTCTGGGGCAGAGAGGTACAGTTGTGTATCGTCTGCATAGAGGTGGTATTGAAACCCGAATGAGTTGATTAAATCACCAAGACCATGCAAGTAGATGGAAAAGAGGAGGGGACCAAGGACAGAGCCTTGGGGAACCCTGACAGACAAAGCATGAGGAGAAGAGATCTGATCTGAGTAGGAGACTGTGAAGGACCTTCCAGAGAGGTAGGAAGATAACCATGTAAGAGCAAGGCCCTTTATTCCGACATTTGAAAGTATTTGTAGGAGTAAGGTGTGGTCGACAGTATCAAATGCTGATGACAGGTCAAGAAGGATGAGTATGGAAAATTGACCTTTGGATTTGGCTCTAAGAAGGTCATTGGCTACTTTGGTAAGGGCTGTTTCCGTGAAGTGGTTAGAGCGAAAGCCAGACTTGAACTGATCAAGTAGGGAGTTAGCAGATAAATAATGGCTTAATTCTGCATGTATATGGCGTTCAAGTAGTTTGGATGCAAATGGGAGAAGTGACACTGGGCGGTAGTTGGCAAGTGTGGTAGGGTCTAGAGAAGGTTTTTTAAGTAGTGGTGTCACAACAGCTTTTTTGATTGGGGACGGAAAGATGCCAGTAGAGAGGGACAGGTTAAATAGCGTTGTTAGTGCAGGCAAGAGAGATGAGGATAGCTGCGGAATGAAATGGGAGGGAATAGGATCCAAAGAACAGGTGGTTAGATTGGCTTTGGCAATTATAGAGGAAAGAGAGTGTTCAGAGAGTGGAGAGAAGACAGTTAGAGAACAGTCAATGAGAGGTGTGGAGGTGGGATTTGAGGGCTGCATGGAGAATTCACTTCTGATTTTGTCAATTTTATCAGTGAACTATGTTGCAAATTCTTCAGCTGATAAGCAAGATGAAGGAGGAGGAGGGGGATGGAGAACGGAGTTGAAGGTGCTGAACAAGCATTTTGGATTGTGTAAATGGGCGGATATTAGGGAAGAAAAATAGGACTTTTTTGCCACAGAGAGTGCGTTTCTGAAGTTGTTCAAGGCAATTTTATATAAGATGAAGTCCTCAGTTGTGTTACTTTTCCTCCAGCGCCGTTCAGCTGCTCTAGAGCATCTTTTTAACTGTTTAGTGGTTTTGGTCATCCAGGGTTGGCGACAGACACGGTGAGGGCGGGCATTGACGAGGGGGGTGAAGTTATCCATGACTTTTGTAATGGAGCTGTTGTAGTGTATAGCAGCCGAGTCTGGGTCAGTGAAGGATTGTGTGAGGAGAGGTGCCAGGGCATCAGAGACAGTTTGAATGTCTAGATTGCGATAGTTTCTTCAAATATGTGAGCGTGCTTGTGCCAGGGTGGTAGGAGAGGAGGAGGAGAGAGAGAAGCTAAATAGGTTATGGTCAGAGAGTGGTAGTGGATCATTAGTAAAGTCAGTGACAGAGCAGAGACGAGTGAATACAAGGTCAAGCGTATGGCCATCAGTGCGGGTTGAGGTAGAGGACCAATGAGACAAGCCATAGGAGGAAGTGAGTGATAGAAGTTTTTTGGAGACAGTGTTATTGGTGCCAATAGACATGTTAAAATCACCCATGATGATGGTAGGGATGTCAGAGGATAGGAACTGGAGAAGCCAGGCAGAGAAATGATCCAAGAAAACAGAAGCAGGGCCTGGAGGGCGGTAAATAACTGCAATTTGGAGGTTCAAGGAAGAGTATAGTCGGACTGCATGGACTTCAAAGGATGGCAGGGAGAGAGAGGGAATAGGAGTGAGAGGCTTGAAGGAGCATTTATCTGAGAGGAGAATGCCCACACCACCACCATGCTTATTCCCACCTCTAGGAGTGTGGCTAAAGCGGAAACCTCCATAGGAGAGGGCGGCAGGTGAGACTGTGTCAGAAGGGGTCAGCCAGGTTTCAGTGATCCCAAAGAATGTGAAAGCATTAGAAATAAAAAGATCATGGATAAAGGGCAGTTTGTTGCAGACTGAGCGGGCATTCCAGAGGGTAGCCGAGATCGGAGGGGATGTGGGGGGGAAGGAGTGGAATATTAATAAGGTTACAGTAAGAGGGAGGGAAATTTGATTTATTGCAAACAGCGTGATTAGCAGGGGGGAGTGGCGGTCCAGGGTTAGGTGAAATGTTCCCAGCAACAAGGAGGAGGAGTAGACAGATATAGCGGAGCAGAAGTTGTGGTGTAGACTTATATTTAGACGTAGTGTGACATGGAAGGTGAGGTTGTAATAATTGCTGACATTCAGTGTAAATAATAATTGCACATTCAGTGTAAATAAGAGATTTCATTAATCATCTAATATAAAGTTATAACTTCCTGCCAGGTCTTAATGTTCAGATTCCCTCCTGGAGCCCTGCCCCCTTGCAGAAAAGTGCCTTTGCGCTTCCCTGGCACTTTCTCTATTTCAGATACACAAAGCACTATAGCACTTTTTTTTGCAAGGGGGCTATGTGCCGGAAGCCAGTGGACATGGGAGGGATCTGAGAGAAAAACACACAATAGGTAGTTATTACTTTATATTAGAAAATGATCAATGAAATGTATAATTTGCACTGAAGGTGCTCTTTGAATGATTTTAACAGAAAAGAAAATGCACAGATAGCATCTGCTTAGGTGGCAATCAAACATGAATATCTTGTTTTTTAATCTCAGCGGTGTCATTCCTCCAACTGAAGACCACATTGTAACATTGGAAAATGAGTCCATAATTGCCAGCCCGAGGTCAAGTGAGGGTAACAAAGAGAAGTCATCAATAAAAAGCCTGTGAGTATGATAAGTCTTGCAAACTTATGCACTGTTACTGTGGAATACAGATAAAGGCAGAAAGCTGGGATAAAGTGATGCAGTTCACAACACCTGTAAGATGTTGCCACTATTGTAGTAAGTATTGATGGGTGGAATTGGGGCCAAGGGCAAAAGTACCAGTATGTAAAGTATGCAGACTCTGCTAGTTGGTTGATTTGCTGATTACGGTAGATGTTCCATTTCAAACAGTCTCAGAAATCTGAAATATCGACCCTTTGGGTAACCGTTCAGGAACGAGTGCTGTACAGACTTATCACTGGATAAGAGCCTAGAGCCACATCTGTTGCTATGGAGAGGGGAGAAGGGACAGCACATAACAAAATAGGAGTACAAGAATAATGTACTCAGGATTGGTCAGACATCACTAAATATCTGGCAGGTCAAATCTTTAGGTAATGTCGAGGGGCTTATGTGCACTCTAGAGTCTCTTTAAAGGGAACCTAAACTGAGAGGGATATGGATTTTTCCTTTTAAAATAATACCAGTTGCCTGACTCTCCTGCTGATCCTGTGTCTATAATACCTTTAGCCACAGCCCCTGAACAAGCATGCAGATCAGGTGCTCTGGCTGAAGTCAGACTGGATTAGCTGCATGCTTGTTTCAGGTGTGTGATTCAGCCACTACTGCAGCCAAAGAGATCAGCAGGACTGCCGGGCCACCTGCACACCGCAAATTGGATTTGGGATTCAGATTTTTGATTCAGATTTGCAATTCCAATTTTCCCTGGATGCTATAAAAAGAAAAAGGCAGCATGCAGTACAAATTATAAATCATGAATCTGAATCGCATGTAGTGTGCAAGAGGCCTCATGCCTCTTTTCCATGAGTAGCTAAAGGTCCTGTGTACTGTATGCATCTATCCCCCTGATCACCTATCAATCACCCGTCAATCACCCATCAATCACCCCCTATCACTGCCACCCATCAATCAGCCCCTAACCTGCCCCTTGCGGGCAATCTGATCACCCACCCACACCAATAGATCGCCCGCAGATCCGACGTCAGATCACCTCCCAAGTGCAGTGTTTACATCTGTTATCTACCCTAAACACCCACTAATTACCCATCAATCAACAATCAATCACCCCCTATCACCACCTGTCACTGTTACCCATCAGATCAGACCCTAATCTGCCCCTTGCGGGCACCCAATCACCCGCCTACACGCTCAGATTGCCCTCAGACCCCCCCTTATCAATTCACCAGTGCAATATTTACATCTGTGCTCCATTGTAATAACCCACTGATCACCTGTCAATCACCCATCAATCACCCCCTGTCACTGCCACCCATCAATCGCCCCCTGGCACTGCCACCCATCAATCTGCCCCTAACCTGCCCCTTGCGGGCAATCTGATCACCCACCCACACCAATAGATCGCCCGCAGATCCGACGTCAGATCACCTCCCAAGTGCAGTGTTTACATCTGTTATCTACCCTAAACAGTGAAAAAGAAAACAGGAGCGCACCGCTGGTGCAATAAACCTTTTTACTTCAATAACACGCAATAAAAAGTTACACTCGCAGTGTATCGTAGTACAAATGCGCCTGTACAGCCTGTCGGCAGTCGCTTCCTGTCACCCGTGCTTGGCCAGAGCAGCGGGGAGCGTGGTTGTTAGCGGAGGAGTCGAGAGCGGTGGGCGGAGCCAGGTCGCAGGGATGCCGTCTGACGTCACGACGTGTTTCGGCGTTGACCGCCTTCGTCAGGTGACGGGACGGCGGTCATTTTATCTCCAGCTGAGTGGGTGGAGAATAAATCTGTGGGAGGTCCATAGGACTATATGGGCAGGTCGCCAGGGACTTAAGTAAAAACTTGTAAAAATGATTAAAGTATAAAAGCATACAGTGACTATAAAAACATCGGTAAAAACCACATGGTTTTTAAAAACTTGTTTCTAAACAGGCATAAAATGGAATTTTAAAAGGTAATGGGAAATGGCATATGACAGATTTGTCTGTAGTTTATCTACATGTGGGCTTGTTAGATAATCCAGCCATTTACCATTCACATCAGTCTGAAGAACTGGAGGCAAGAGCAGCTAACATCGTGCTCTATTGCCAATTCCACAAAGGCTGTAATTCGTGCTTGGGGGTTCAAACCTTCACACTGTCGATTACACAGGTTAAGGGAGAAACGTGTGGATTTAAGAATTATCAGCAATCGAAAATTAGCTGCACGTGTCAAGGAGAGAAACTAGCTACTGAAAAGAGAGGTAAATGCACAGGAGTTTTTATATATATATATATATATATATATATATATATATATATATATATATATATATATATATATATATATATATATATACGCCTGGATACTATTATCAGGGTGGCTATTGTACAAACAGCCAGCTTGACATAAGGGCGGCTATATGCCGCTGAGGCGGCCTATGCGATTTTATGGTCGTATCTGTATATAGAGGACCAAATATCACTCTCAGGGGACCTGTCCCTCTTACGATGGTCATAATACTTAGACAATATTTCTGGCAAGACGGTCACTTCTGGCTAGAGGGCAGACAGGGGTTTGGATAATCTGGAAACGGAGAAGGGGCCTGGATTGGGGGCCCTAAGCCGGCTCAGCTCACAAACTTATACAATACACATGGGGAAAGGGGAAAAACATGGGGGGGGGGGTCGGGGGGGGGGGAAAGGAACTTTGAGGAAGGAAGGGGAAGGGAGGGGGTAAGGAGTAGGGGGGAGCAGATGAAACTGGAAAGGTGGGAAGGGACAGAAGGGGGGGGGGGAAAGGAAAAAGGGACCAGGGGGAGGAAATCCCCACGTGGGTGGGGGGAGTGGAGGGGGGAGAGTCAGAGGGTAGAGGGGGAGAGACAGCTTAATTTACAAATAAAGTTCAGGTCAGACAAGCAGAGACTCATTGGAGGAAACTTCGAACTTCCAGGTCCTCATTCAATACATTCGGCGTCAGGCTGTTTAGCTTGAAGATCCAGAAAACCTCTTGTTCGCATAGCTTCTTGTAACGAAGGCCCCTGGAGATTGTAGATGGAATGCTCTCCAGGCCTATGATCTTGAGACCACTGGGATCGGACTGATGGTATTTCGCAAAGTGTCTTGGTACACTATGTTTTTCAGATTTGGCCAAGATGTTGCATTTATGCTCACCAAGTCTTTTTCTCAAAGGTCTAGTTGTTCTTCCCACATAGAGTTTGTTACACTTGCAGATTAGTACATAAATTACAAACTCTGTTGCGCAGTTGATGAAGTGTTTGAGTGGTATCAAAACCCCATCCGGATGTTCCAACTGCTTCGTGCCATGTAGAATAAAGGGACAACAACCACAACGGGCATTTCCACACCTAAAACTCCCCACTATATTGGATCTCAACCACGTTTGGGGGCAATCTTGCTTCCTATTGCTCGGTGCAATTTGATTCTTTAATGAGCGAGCTCTCTTGAAAATTACCTTGGGTGTCTTAGGCATGGAAGGTTTGAGTAGGGGGTCCTGTAGAATAATTGGCCAGTTTTTCTTGATGATGCTTTGAATGCACCGTGAACTTTCTGTGAATCCTGTGATAAATGTGGGAATTGGAGCAGCATCTGAGTGTTTGATTGAATGACTGTTTCTTTCTTTGTCCCTGAATTCTTCTATTATTGTTTCTAGATGCTAATCTGGATAACCTTTCTCTCTGAACTTTGATGCTAACTGTGCTGCTTGTCTGTCATAGTCCTGATCTTTACTGCAATTTCTCCTGAGTCGGCGGAACTGGCTGCGTGGGATATTTTTTACCCATTTCGGGTGATGGCAGCTGGCTGCATGTAAATAGGAATTGCCCGAAGTTGGCTTGAAATGGGTTTGTGTGCAGATCTGTGATTCTTCATCAATGAACAGTTCTAAGTCCAAAAAAGACAAGTGACTCTTTTTCGAATACTGACGTAAACTCAAGACCGTAGGTGTTTGTATTACAATATTCTTCAAATTGTTCCCTTGTGCCGTCCCAGATTAGTAAGATATCATCTATGTAACGAGTATACAGGATTAAATTCTTCTTATACTTATGATTGGACCAAATGAATTGATTCTCCCAATAAGCCATATATATATTGGCAAAGCTTGGGGCAAACCCCGCCCCCATCGATGTCCCGCAGGTTTGGAGAAAAATCTGGTTCATATACGTAAAATAATTATGCTTTAATGCAAACTCCAAAAGGTCCAAGATGAATTGTGCCTGTTGTGGATTAAAGGAATCTTCTTTCAGCAGGAAGAAGTTTACTGCTTCTATTCCCCTATCATGTGGGTTACAAGTATACAGTGAGCAGACATCCAGAGATGCCCACGAATAACTGTTTTTCCACTGATATGCTTCCAAGATCTCTAAGACATGCAACGAGTCCCTTGTGTACGCCTCCGTGTGCTGGACTATGGGTTGTAAAAAATGGTCGATATATTCTGATAGAGGTGCCAAAAGACCCTCCATACCTGCCACTATTGGCTGCCCTGGTGGTGTTATTTCACTCTTATGAATTTTTGGTATGTGATAAAAATAAGGCACCAGGGGGTTGGATGGTACCAAAAATCTAAATTTATCCTCTGTAAGGATTCCTTGGTGTAAGCCTCTATCCAGGATGACTAGAAGTTCTTTCGCATAGACTTGTGTGGGATCAGAGAAAAGTCTTAGGTAGGTGGTCTTTTCTGCCAAAAGTCTGTCACCTTCCTCCCGATATTTGTCAAAGTCTTGTATGACGATGCTGCCACCCTTATCAGCCTGACGGATGACGATCTTCGTGTTCTTTTTGAGAGCTTCCAGCGCAACTTGTTCCTCTCTAGTCAAGTTGCTTGGTTGGCTTTTGGTATTTTTTGTTCTACACAAAATCTGAAATTGATCCATCACTATCTGATAAAAACTATTAATAAACTGACCCTTGGATTGCGTTGGGTAGAAAATAGATCTCGGTTTGAGCCCTGATTCTCTAAACGGTTCCTCAAAACCCTGCAGATTATCCACTAAGAATTCATCATTGTTAGTCTCTCCTAATTCAATCAAGTCCATAAGAGCCTCATTGTCGTCTTCGGTACCCTAAACACCCACTAATTACCCATCAATCACCCCCTATCACTGTTACCCATCAGATCAGACCCTAATCTGCCCCTTGTGGGCACCCAATCACCCGCCTATACGCTCAGATTGCCCTCAGACCCCCCTTATCAATTCGCCAGTGCAATATTTACATCTGTGCTTCCCTGTAATAACCCACTGATCACCTGTCAATCACCCATCAATCACCCCCTGTCACTGCCACCCATCAATCACCCCCTGGTACTGCCACCCATCAATCAGCCCCTAACCTGCCCCTTGCGGGCAATCTGATCACCCACCCACACCAATAGTTCTCCCGCAGATCCGACGTCAGATCACCTCCCAAGTGCAGTGTTTATATCTGTTCTCTACCCTAAACACCCACTAATTACCCATCAATCACCCCCTGTCACTGCTACCTATCAGATTAGACCCCTATCTGCCCCTAGGGCACTCAATCGCCCACACCCTCAGAATGCCCTCAGGCCCCAGCCCTGATCACCTCGCCAGTGCATTGCTTGCATCTATTCCCCCCTCTAATCACACCTTGAGACACCCATCAATCACCTCCTGTCACCCCCTAGCACACCTACCCATCAGATCAGGCCCTAATTTGCCCCGTGTGGGCTCCTGATCACTCGGCCAAACCCTCAGATCCCCCTCAGACCCCCTTCCGATCACCTCCCCAGTGCATTGATTGCATCTGTTTTCCCCTCTAACCACCCCCTGAGACACCCATGAATCACCTCCTGTCACCCCCCTAGCACTCCTATCCATCAGATCAGGCCCAATACAACCTGTCACCTAAAAGGCCACCCTGCATATGACCGGTTCCACAAAATTCGCCCCCTCATAGACCACCTGTCATCAAAATTTGCAGATGCTTATACCCCTGAACAGTCATTTTTAGACATTTGGTTTCCAGACTACTCATGGTTTTGGGCCCGTAAAATGCCAGGGCGGTATAGGAACCCCACAAACTGACCCCATTTTAGAAAAAAGACACCCCAATGTATTCTGTTAGGTGTATGACGAGTTCATAGAAGATTTTATTTTTTGTCAAAAGTTAGCGGAAATTGATTTTTTTTTTTTTTTTCACAAAGTGTCATTTTTCACTAACTTGTGACAAAAAATAAAATCTTCTATGAACTCGCCATACTCTTACGGAATACCTTGGGGTGTCTTCTTTCTAAAATGGGGTCACTTGTGGGGTTCCTATACTGCCCTGGCATTTTAGGGGCCCTAAACCGTGAGGAGTAGTCTAGAAAACAAATGCCTCAAAATGACCTGTGATTAGGACGTTGGGCCCCTTAGCGCACCTAGGCTGCAAAAAAGTGTCACACATGTGGTATCGCCGTACTCAGGAGAAGTAGTATAATGTGTTTTGGGGTGTATTTTTACACATACCCATGCTGGGTGGGAGAAATCTCTCTGTAAATGGACAATTGTGTGTAAAAAAAAAATCAAACAATTGTCATTTACAGAGATATTTCTCCCACCCAGCATGGGTATGTGTAAAAATACACCCCAAAACACATTATACTACTTCTCCTGAGTACGGCGGTACCACATATGTGGCACTTTTTTACACCCTAAGTACGCTAAGGGGCCCAAAGTCCAATGAGTACCTTTAGGATTTCACAGGTCATTTTGCGACATTTGGTTTCAAGGCTACTCCTCATGGTTTAGGGCCCCTAAAATGCCAGGGCAGTATAGTACCCCACAAATGACCCCATTCTAGAAAGAAGACACCCAAACGTATTCCGTTAGGAGTATGGTGAGTTCATAGAAGATTTTATTTTTTGTCACAAGTTAGCGGAAAATGACACTTTGTGAAAAAAAACTATTAAAATCAATTTCCGCTAACTTGTGACAAAAAAATAAAATCTTCTATGAACTCGCCATACTCCTAACGGAATACGTTTTGGTGTCTTCTTTCTAGAATGGGGTCATTTGTGGGGTACTATACTGCCCTGGCATTTTAGGGGCCCTAAACCATGAGGAGTAGTCTTGAAACCAAATGTCGCAAAATGACCTGTGAAATCCTAAAGGTACTCATTGGACTTTGGGACCCTTAGCGTACTTAGGGTGTAAAAAAGTGCCACATATGTGGTACCGCCGTACTCAGGAGAAGTAGTATAATGTGTTTTGGGGTGTATTTTTACACATACCCATGCTGGGTGGGAGAAATACCTCTGTAAATGACAATCTTTTGATTTTTTTTACACACAATTGTCCATTTACAGAGTTATTTCTCCCACCCAGCATGGGTATGTGTAAAAATACACCCCAAAACACATTGTACTACTTCTCCCGAGTACGGCGATACCACATGTGTGGCACTTTTTTGCACCCTAGCTGCGCTAAGGGGCCCAAAGTCCAATGAGTACCTTTAGGATTTCACAGGTCATTTTGAGAAATTTTGTTTCAAGAATACTCCTCACGGTTTAGGGCCCCTAAAATGCCAGGACAGTATAGGAACCCCACAAATGACTCCATTTTAGAAAGAAGACACCCCAAGGTATTCTGTTAGTAGTACGGTGAGTTCATAGAAGATTTTATTTTTTGTCACAAGTTAGCGGAAATTGATTTTTATTGGTTTTTTTCACAAACTGTCATTTTCCACTAACTTGTGACAAAAAATAAAATCTTCTATGAACTCACCATACTCCTAACGGAATACCTTGGGGTGTCTTCTTTCTAAAATGGGGTCATTTGTGGGGTTCCTATACTGTCCTGGCATTTTAGGGGCCCTAAACCGTGAGGAGTAGTCTTGAAACAAAATTTCTCAAAATGACCTGTGAAATCCTAAAGGTACTCATTGGAGTTTGGGCCCCTTAGCGCAGTTAGGGTGCAAAAAAGTGCCACACATGTGGTATCGCCGTACTCAGGAGAAGTAGTATAATGTGTTTTGGGGTGTATTTTTACACATACCCATGCTGAGTGGGAGAAAGATCTCTATAAATGGACAAGTGTGTGTAAAAAAAAAATTAACAAATTGTCATTTACAGAGATATTTCTCCCACCCAGCATCGGTATGTGTAAAAATACACACCAAAACACATTATACTACTTCTCCTGAGTACGGCAATACCACATGTGTGGCACTTTTTTGCAGCCTAACTGCGCTAAGGGGCCCAAAGTCCAATGAGCACCTTTAGGCTTTACAGGGGTGCTTACAAATTAGCACCCCCAAAATGCGAGGACAGTAAACACACCCCACAAATGACCCCATTTTGGAAAGTAGACACTTCAAGGTATTCAGAGAGGGGCATGGTGAGTCCGTGGCAGATTTCATTTTTTTTTTTTTATAGTCGCAAGTTAGAAGAAATGGAAACTTTTTTTTTTTTTTTTGTCAAAGTGTCATTTTCCGCTTACTTGTGACAAAAATTAATATCTTCTATGAACTCACTATGTATCTCAGTGAATACTTTGGGATGTCTTCTTTCCAAAATGGGGTCATTTGGGAAGTATTTATACTATCCTGGAATTCTAGCCCCTCATGAAACCTGTCAGGTGGTCAGAAAAGTCATAGATGCTTGAAAATGGGAAAATTCACTTTTTGCACCATAGTTTGTAAACGCTATAACTTTTACCCAAACCAATAAATATACACTGAATGGGTTTTTTTTTCAATCAAAAACATGTTTGTCCACATTTTTCGCGCTGCATGTATACAGAAATTTTACTTTATTTGAAAAATGTCAGCACAGAAAGTTAAAAAAATCATTTTTTTGCCAAAATTCATGTCTCTTTTTTGATAAATATAATAAAAAGTAAAAATCGCAGGAGCTATCAAATAGCACCAAAAGAAAGCTTTATTAGTGACAAGAAAAGGAGCCAAAATTCATTTAGGTGGTAGGTTGTATGAGCGAGCAATAAACCGTGAAAGCTGCAGTGGTCTGAATGGAAAAAAAAGTGGCCGGTCCTTAAGGGGGGTAAAGCCTACGGTCCTCAAGTGGTTACAATTCACCTATTGATTTTTAAGGGGAATAATTACTGTATTTTTATGACCATAAGGCGCACCTGATCATAAGTCGCACCTAGGTTTAGAGGACAAAAGCCAGGAAAAAAATGGTGCAGGAACATCTTGTGGAGATTCTCACCCCCAAACTACAGTAATACCCTATGACATTAATAGCCCCCCAATTACATCCCCTAGCCATTATCCCAGTTACAGTAGTGCCCTATTACATTAATAACCCTCAGTTACATCCCTGGCCCCCACCCCAGTTAAGGTAATGCCCCATTACATTAATACCACCCAGTTACATACCCTGGCCCCCACCCCAGTTACAGTAATGTCCCATTACAAGTACAGTAAGAGCACTTACATAACCACCTCTGATAGTCACCTGGTCGATTCTAGGCCATCTTGACGAACTCAAAGGAACCAGGGAGCTGGAGGCGGATGTGTATTTGTGGTTATGTGGACTGGCACCCTTCTGGAAATGCAGTTGTGAGGAAGTAAAGAGCTACAGGTTGCTCTGGATCTCCAGCAGTCTCGATTCCAAGCGGTGCACTGTCTGCGTGCAGGCAGCTCCTCCGTGCATGCCATAAGGCACCGCCGCTGCACCCACACGATTAGGAGAGACTCCTGTCTCTGTAAGGAAAGGGTGCAGCGGCATGACAGCCCGGGACTCGGCAGCTCCACCAAGAGCACCAGCCACATCGCATCGAGAGGAGGACCAGCTGCCGCCTCCTCGCCGGGGGAAAGAGTCCGTAGGGTCCAGCTCCTGGTTGCTCCTGGTCTCCAGCAGTCTCTAGTGGGCTGTCTGTGTGCAGGAGGGGACAGCAGCACTGCAGCCCGGACCTCGGAAGCTCCTCCATGCAAACCATCTGCACCGGCTGCCACCTCCTCTTCAAGCCCTCCTTCCAGCACCGCCGCTGCATCCCCACGATGAGGAGAGAATCCTGCCTCTGTATGGAAAGTGTGCAGCGGCATGACCGCACGGAACTTGTCAGCTTCAACAAGTGCATCAGGGAGGAAGAACACCTACCGCCTCCTCGCCAGCTGTAAGACTTCTCCAGGTCCAGCACCGTGCCCAGCAACCCCGCAATCCACAGATTCCTTCTTCCCTACGCATGGCTCCCCAGTCCTGACAGCAGACAGGCAGGTAAAACCTAGGGGGGAGGGGGGGGGGGCACAGACCAAGCTCACCCTGCTCACTGGTTCACTCCACCACGCTCAGATTCCTGTCTGTGCTGTCTAATTGTGACAGGGAATAGTGGGGAGTGCAGGAGGCTCAATGGCACAGGGCGAAGTTTAACATTCGGACCACAAGACGCACTGACTTTTTTTCCCCCTGCTTTTGGGGAAGAAAAAGTGCGTCTTATGGTCTGAAAAATACGGTAATTGCTGCCATTCTTGCACTGTTAATGGCACAAGCCTCAAACCTGGTACAGTTGGTCATTGGGTGACTGGGGTTCAAATTCAGAAACGGGGTAGAGCCACAGCCAATCCAGATTTGTTTCATTTCCATGCAGATTATTTACCACAAAGCTCACAAACTAGGTCATTGAGTAATTGTGTGTTAGGGTTAGAAAAAGTGGGCAGAGCCAACACCTGCCAAATACATACCCGGGCAATGCTGGGAAATCAGCTAGTGTTTACATAAATTTAGTAGATATTAGTGGATGGTAGATAATAGTTTAGTAGATCTTAACATTGTATTCTATCTAACGCACTTTTTTTTTTTTTTTTCTCCTATCACAAACAGGTTCTCCTTTAAGCAAGAGTAACAAGCTCAATGATTGGCTATGCCAGAAGTTTTAAGAGAAATGTCTGATTCCAGAAGGTTACATAGAAATGCCTTCATATGTATAGTATACAAGATATCCAATGCAATGTAACATACAACCAAAGACAGGATGCAAACTATGGAATATGTATGTGCAGCTGAATGCTGGAGTGACTGGAAAATATGTGGACCAGTATACTGGAAGTAATATTTTTGACGAATTACTTACTGGAAAGAATATTTATAACTGGAGAATGCGGCAGTATGGTGATCAGTGGCCAGCCAGGGATTAGCTTTTCCTTAATGCCACTTTTTAATGTGATCTTGGTACAGAGGATGCTGTTTTGGTTTTGTGAATGTAAAGGGAATTTAAAAATGTAAACTTATTTTTTACAGAAAAATAAAATAATAATAATGTACACATAAAAACCTCTAACTGAACTGGTATAAGAAAAAATTAGTATACTATTTCAGTCTGTATCTAGCCATGTCTTTTGTTGTTTGTTTTTTTACACATAGCAGAGAGTTTGCTGGTAAGGTTAATTTCCCTGATAGTATTTTGAAAATAAATAAATATATATATATTTTCTCAACAGTAAACTAATACAGACAGTGTGTAGCAAAACATGCACCACTGCAGAAAGAATCCTGCCTACAGTTAAACATTTCCTTAACTATGTTTATGAAGGAGTGTTTGTACTTAGAAAGAATGCATTGAAAATGTAAGTTTTAAGGTACATACACACATCGGATTTTTGCAAACGACCGGTCGTTTGGACGTCAAATCGGGCGTGTGTACGGTTGGTCATTCAGCTGATAAGACTGGACTTGAACTATCCACTTGGGGGGATGGTTCAAATCCAGTCTTCTCACCTGAACGACCGACCGTACACGCCTGATTTGACGTTCAAACGACCGGTCGTTTGCGAAAATCCAACGTGTGTATGAACCTTCAGTCTACTTTTTCTGTTTATGCATGCTAATAAAGTGCAGCACAATCTTATTTGCTGCTAATAAACCTTAAACGTAATGTGTTGCTTAACATGATAATGTATTTTTAAAGTATTAAGTGTTTCATTTTACACAAGAGAGACCCTTCAGTCATAGAGAGATGGAAACTTTCATATTTGTTTTCTTTTAGACAATGCCAGACGCCGGCTAACCTGCTGATCTTTGTGACTTAAGTTGTGCCGGGATCTCATACATCAAACTAGCATACAGCTAGTGTGCTCAAACTTTAGCCACAGCACCTGATCTACATACTGGGTCCGTGGCCTAAAGGGCAACTGAAGAGAGAGGGAAATGGAAGCTGCCATTTTTATTTCCATTCAAATATTACCAGTTGCCTGGCAGTGCTCCTGGTCTATTTGGCTGTAGAAGTGGCTGAATCACACCTGAAACAAGCATGCAGATAATCTTGTCAGATCTAACAAAGTCAGAAACAGCTGATCTGCTGCATGCTTGTTCAGGGTATATGGCTAAAAGTATTAGAGGCAAAGGATCAGCACGGCTGCCAGGCAACTGGTATTGCTTAAAAGGAAATGGATATGGCAGCCTTTATGTCCCACTCCTCTCACTTCAGTTGTCCTTTAAAGGTACTCCGAGTACCTTTTATGGGCATGCCTTTAAGCCAGACGATTTCCAACAAAGTCGTGCTATGACCCCTCTGGAGGAGCCTCTTGCAATGGCCATGCGTGTCACTTCCTCTTCCTGCTTCATTCAGTGATGCATTTCTCTAACAGAGAAGACAGGGGTGACCCGGAAGTTATAACAGAGCCAAGATGGCAGCTGCAATTTTTAAATTGAAAACGAACTAAAACTATTTGGTGTAGAACGGCGATTCAGGCATCAAATGAAAGAGGAGAGCACAAGCTACAGAATGGTATGCATCTTTAATGAGAACCTGAACTGAAAATACAAAGTCAATATTAGGTCATACTTACCTCCCCTGTAGTCTGCTCATTAATCTCTTTCTCCTCTCCTGCATCCTGTCTGTCCACTGTGATCGATGAAATTTTCTGTCCTCCATTTTGAAAATGTCCATTACCCCATAACAGCTTCCCGGTCAGCACACTGTTAAACTGTTATATCGCCCACTTGAGCCATAGGGAAATATGGACATTACCTTGCACATTCAGTTGGTTGTAACTGACAGCAGCTGATATATAGCTGTCAGCAACTGGTATATTTCAGTTCTGACAAAATCTTGTCAGAATTGGAAGGGATCACTGTAAGAAGAAAATGGTGAGCTTCTGAGAGGAACTGATGCTGAGGTAAGTATGTCATTCATTTGCAGTTAAATCATGTGTTTATTTTAAATAATTTTACTCAGTACAAGTTCCCTTTAAGTACCTTGCCCGTGAAAGGTACTCAGAGTCCCTTTAACCACTTAATGACATGCTGACTTATAAAAACGTCCTGCTAGAACCTCTTAATGACTTCAGGACGTTTTTATAAGTCAGGCAGTGCTGCTGTGCACGTGCGCTCTCCCGTGGGTGCATGTGCATTCCTATGCAAGTGCATGCGAAAATAGTAGGAACCCCCCCCCCCCCCCCCAAAAAAAAATACACCTTTATTTCCAAATACTATATTTTCACCATACTTTGTACTAGGGACATAATTAAAATCTTGTGATAACCAGGACAAATAGGCAGATAAAATGTGTGGGTTTTATGCACAGTAGCAGTGGTTATATTAAAACTATGGGGGATGAAATTGGAGAAAGTGTATTTTTTTCATTTTTTTTTTCCTTGTTTTTCCCTTTAAAATGCATAAAAGATAAAGTAATTACTGAAAACAAATATCAACCCCAAAAGGCCCAATTGGTGGTGAAAAAAACAAGATATAGATCATTTCATTGTAATTAGTAGTTAAGCTGTTGGCAAATGAAAAGGATGAGCACTGAAAGGTGAAAATTGCTCTTGTCCGTTGGGGTAAAAACCGCCTTGGGGTGAAGTGGTTAAAGAGGAACTTAAAGGCAAGGGAAAAAAATCTAGTTTAACTTACCTGGGGCTTTACTGGCACCCTGCAGCTACCCTGTGCCTGTGCCGTGACATACCGATCCTCCAGTCCCCGCTGTGACCCAATTCTGTTTTCGGCAACTCAGCCCAGTGTGCCTATGCAGCCGTGTGCATCCTTGATCTCGTCCTACACATGCCCATTACGAGACTCTCGCACGGTGCATGGGCAGGATGCTCCCGGCGATGGGAGCAGTAGAGTACAAACTTGGGTCGCTGCGGGGGACCAGAGGATCGGTAAAAGCCCAAGGTAATTTAAACTGGATTTTTTGTTTCCCTTTACTTTAGGTTTCCTTTGAAGTAACAGAGGCAGAGGATCAGCAGGACAGCCATGGAAATAAATTTGTCAGCTGCCATAGCCTCTGTCTTCAGTGTCATTTTATACCCATCTATCCTCTTTTCTGCTGCCAATAAAACAGAGTTTGATAACTTTTTCTCAGTACATTCTCTACTACAATCATTTAAAGTAGATTATAGCAATTCCCTTGAGGACCATTTGTTACTACCTTATATGCTTTGGAAGAAGTTTTTCCTTCAGATCATGAGACTGGCTTAATACACCACTCTGAGTTAACTTACTGAAACTGTGTAAGCAGCCATCCACCTAAAAGCAAGATCGTGTGTCTTCATAACCATGTATTCTGCAGAGGAGAAATATTCAAAAGAAACTGTAAAATCAAAAGTAACACCAACCAAAAAAAAAAATCTTTAATATGTATACAGCCTTAATTTTATTTTTACTTCACAAAATAGTTTGTTGTTCAAGTGAACACAACTACTGAAAAATACGCTTTACAAAAATAAAAACTTAGAGACACTGAAGCGAAAAAAAACATGATGCTATTATGATTTGTATGTGTAGCACAGCTAAGAAATAAAACATTAGGATCAGATACATCAGTGTAATTGTTTCCAGTACAGGAAGAGTTGAGAAACTCCAGTTATCTCTATGCAAACAAGCCATTAAGCTCTCCGACTAAGGCCACATACAGACATCAGACCATAGTCTTTGGAAAATGAAAGATCACAGACCAATCTTACCACCCTTCCTGTAGTATAAGAGCCATACTCTACACAGTCTTTTCTATGGAGCTGAACTCCACATCAGAAAAAAATCATTGCAAGATGCTGCACACACAGATGCTGTACAGACACAAAAGATCAGTATCTGCAAAAGATCTGTTCCTGCCAAAAATCCATTCCTGCAAATTGCAATGATAGTCTATGAGATCTGCAGATCATCATACACACATGATTTAACTGACATTCATCTGCAGATCTGCAGATCTGAAAATCCATCCTGGTGGATCTGATCTGCAGATGAATGTCAGTTAAATCATGTGTGTATGATGATCTGCAGATCTCATAGACTATCATTGCAATTTGCAGGAATGGATTTTTGGCAGGAACAGATCTTTTGCAGATACTGATCTTTTGTGTCTGTACAGCATCTGTGTGTGCAGCATCTTGCAATGATTTTTTTTCTGATGTGGAGTTCAGCTCCATAGAAAAGACTGTGTAGAGTATGGCTCTCATACTACATGAAGGGTGGTAAGATTGGTCTGTGATCTTTCATTTTCCAAAGACTATGGTCTGATGTCTGTATGTGGCCTAAGTTAGTCGTGGAGAGGGCTGTTATCTAACTTTTAGTATCTCAACTGTTCCTGGACTATTTACTTTTCCTCTGCTAGAGAAGAGGTCATTACTTCACAGACTGCTCTGAAAGACTCATTTTGAATGCTGAGTGTTGTGTAATCTGCACATATTATAGAATGATGCAATGTTAGAAAAAACACTATATACCTGAAAATAAAAGTATGAGAATATTTTCTTTGCTGCTAACCTTCTAGTAATTATTCATAGTACACAACCAATTCACTATATCATATTTTTTTTTTCGCTTCAGTGTCTCTTTAAGTTATGTTTGCAACAGAAAATGCATCGAGGCAAAATGCAGGTGTGACAAACCGTATTACATCAAAGCTTTCGAACAAAACATTGTAAGGTCCAAAAACATCCAGCCTTAGGGCCAGTGCAGATCCCCAATATGGTAGAGGTTTTTGAAGCAGATTTTCAGTGCGATTCTAGGCATGCTAAGGCCTTGTTCGCATCTGAGCGTTTTGCCAGCGCTTTGGACAAAACGCTCAAGCGCTAGCGCTTTTTAAAGCGCTAGTGCCATAATACCCTATGGGCCCATTCTCACTTGGGCGATTTGCGTTAATAGCCGGCGATTAACGCAGATCCCCAAACGCAAATTTGTATCCTGCACCATTTTCAGGCGCTTTCCCGGCTATCGTGTTTAGTGCTAATCACGATTGTGGAAAATCGACAAGTGTGAATGGCGATTTTTTTCCGCGTTAATCGCCAAAAATTGCCAGAGCAAAAGCGCTAGCGTTTTGCAAGTGTGAACGGGGCCTTAGAGAGATTTTGTAAACATGCCTGGTGTTTTTCAGAGCAGTTTTCCACTTTCCTATACTTAACATTGAGGCAGAAACGCCTCCGAAATCTAAAAAAAATGCTGCAGCCCCTGAGTTTGCGTTTGTGGAAAAAACGAGCCGCTCTGGTGTGCACTATCCCATTCACTTTCATTAGCCAAGCGGTTTTCCCCCCTGCAAGCGTTTTAAAAAATGCTCCAGAACCGCTCTGGTGTGCACCAGCCCTTAGTGGACCTGAACAACTCAGAAAGAAAACATAAAAATGCATATGTATTTAGAGTTTAGTCTCTCTAATTCCCCCTCATACGTGACTAAGCACAAATTGTAGTTTGATCTCAGCTGTGTCAGCTGCCTGCCACAGCAGAGAGCTCATTGGTAAACATGGAATGTTAAGGGGTTGGAGCTTCGCACTGGAACCTGGCTGATATGGGGCTACAGTAAATCTTGTTACACAGGCGAAATGCCATAATTAAATCTAGTATTAATTACATATCACTATACCCCCAGACCCTAAAAAAACATTTCAATGTAACTATCCACACTTGGTAAAACAGGTCCTTGCTAGACCTATAGCGATGGAATACTTTATCTCTTGGGCAGGTAAACTCAACAGGATTAAATTAAATGTCTTGCCCTGACTTCTATACCTCTATCAGATTATACTATTAAAGTGAACCAAGCAGCATTCTCCCCCCCCCCCCCCCCCCCCCCCGCACTTTTCCCTGGTTTCTAATAGCTTTAAGAGCTGCCATGTTACCCCCCCCCCCCCCCCTTCTAGATGCCCATTATTTATCCAGGGGAAAGTGTGAAGATAGCATCTGTGACTGCTCTAAACTTTGAAGCACAGTGTACTCCCCAACAGGAAGTGGAAATACATCAAACTTTTTTTTTTTAAACGCATAAAAAAAATTCACTAAAAACTCAATACCTCTGTGTCACCATTGACTTTCATTATATGCATTTTACGCAATGCTTGCATTTCTGCCTAGTGTGTTCCTAACCTCATACAAGAGGCATTTATCCGCTGTCAGCTGCTCACCAACTCTTATTTGCACTGGTTTTGAAAAAAAATGTAACCCTAGTGTTTCCTTTCCTGCCCCAAGTACCACCAGCAGTGCACGCTTTGTTGCTATTCACCTTAGTTTAATCCACATGGCTGAAATACTAAGCACCCCACCTGTGCAAATCTCACCTTACCTGCAAAACGTGCATTGTAGCTCGATTTGGAAACAGTTATAAAGTACATGAGGCTGAAGCATAACAGGAGAATAGGTGTAAGTACTTTAGTGCTTTGTAAACTATTACCCACAAATAAATACTGTATGCTTTGTAATCTGAAGTGGCCATTAGGACTAAGAGAGCTGCATGGAAGGCTAATAACATAGCAGCCTAATAACATGGAAAAGCAGTAGTGGGTGGGATGTTCCATGCTTTATAATAAAGATGCTGTGTTATGTTCCATGGCTCCAGAGGAGGGTGCCTGTCACAGATGCAAGAATGCTACATACATAGGATACAAAAACCATCAGAAATCAAACTGGCCATTGAATGCTTGCGCTACAAATATTGAAATCGGAGCTCCTTTGGGTCAGAGAGAGGTGCTTTTACAAATTAAAGGATGTATAAATGCAGGAACTTGCAGGTCTGTTCAGTTATGCAGTACAGTGCACAATGAATAATTAACGTTACTAGTTGTCCTTAAAAAAAAAAAGTTCACTACATCCTGGGGAGAGATTTGGGGGAAGCCAGTGTGTTTTAAGAAGTACCGGTAAGTGGAAAATGCACACATTTCTCCCCCCCCCCCCAAAAAAAAAATTGCATCAACTTCTTTACATCTCGTATAGAGCTTTATTTCAGGAGCGTCCCCAGTGTTCCAGAATCCCCCTCTTCTCCTTTCCCACTGACTTTTCCAGCCAGCCAGCAGAATCATAAAAAGGTGGAAAAAAAAAAAAAGGAGTGCTCTTCTGATGTGTGCTATTGAAGCACTATTAATACAGAAATCAGCTTTTGGCCTCTTGCACACTTCAAAATCGCAAATCCGATTTCTGATTCCGATTTTTCTGAAGCCATCAACAAAATAAGAAACGCAGCATGCAGGACAAAAATCGCAAATCAGAATTGCATGTAGTGTGCAAGAGGCCTTAATGTGTCTTGATGCATGACCCCCCCAACCCCCCCCCACAATTCTGTGTGTACAGATTGCCTGTGGCATTGGTAGAAGAACTGATGTACATTTACCACACATGGGCCATGAGGACTTTCATTCAAAGTTCATGCAGAGAAGCCATCTTGCACCAATGGTCATCATAATCTACCATTTGTACATACATGAATGGATCCAGCTGGATAGCTTGTTCATTATGCCCAAGAACAGTCATCAGGGCAGCCATCAGGGGGGTACAAGAAGGACAGTATGGGGTCTGGGGCCCAAATAGAGGTAGTGCCACTTGAGCCTCTGCTGGGATACTACCGTGGCATAACAGGAGTTGTGTGGTCATCTCCCTCTTCCCTGCCACATGATTGTTGAACACGCATAAATGCAGGGAGAGGATGTTATGGGCGACAGGCAAGTTGCTTTGACACTACCCCACATACCGTGGCTCTGCCCCCACACAATCTACCTATCAGATTGTTAAAGTGAACCTCCGGACTAAAAATCGACTCAGCAGCACTGAAAAGGCCTGGTGTTTCTTTAACCGTTTCACAGCATCAGAACTTTGTTTCTCTTATACAAGCCTCATTTTTAGCTGCACAAAGAGAAAACTGCCCGGGCTTTTTTCCCCTGATGCTGTGCAAAGCATGATGGGATTTCTGATGTTGTTCTCGTTCTGCTGTTTTGGAGCAATTTTTTTTTTTTTTTTTTTTTTTTTTTTTTTACATTTTGAATTTGACATTTGAAGCCCAGTGCATGCAACTGGGAGGGGTAATCAGGACAAAGGACAGTTGGAACTGTGTCTCCTGCTCCTTGTCACCTGCTTTCAAACAAAAAGATGGCAGCCCCCATGAATCACAAACATTTGCCTGTTCTTTTAAAACAGGGTGGGTAAGAGCTTATATTAACCATCTATTCTAATTAACATAACTAATGTAACTTGATGACAGTATGTTTGTTTAGGCTGAAGTTCCCCTTTAATTGGCGTGAGGGGGGGCCTGTAGGTTTGCCAAGTATGGGGCCCAGAAAATTCTGATGGCGGCCCTGACATTCATTGGTGGTTCTCTTCACATGCTGATGATCATAGATCCTTTCCAATAACTTACCAAGGGTGTGCACAGTGCTTATAAGTAATATATATAGTGAAGTACAACTGCAACGTATGGAAAATCTATTACATCTTACTGGGATTTCCTCCTGGCTTTGCTGAACGCAATTCTGTTATACTTCTCTGACTGAAGATACACTTTGGCCTTCAGTGTTAAACAGAAAACCTGCAGCAATCTCACTCCAAAGCCAATATCAAGCTTTAACCTCCCTAGTTCTGGACGAGCTGAGCACGTCCAGTAACGCCGCTGTGCACCGCTCCAGCCCTGGTGGGCCAATTTGCACAATTTTTTCTTCAAACACGCAGCTAGCACTTTGCTAGCTGCGTGTTCGTTTCGATCGCCGCCGCTTGCCGCCGATCCGCCGCGAAAGAGGGCCCCCCCCTTCCAGATACCTTGCGCAGCCTGGCCAATCACCGCCAGGCTGTGCTATGGGGTGGATCGGTACTCCCTGTGACGCCACTCCGTTCGTCGCCATTGCGACGGGGAAGCCCTGAAGGAAATACTGTTCAGAACGGGATTTCCTGATAGGCATGATCGCCGGCAGCGATCCGAAGGGTGGGAGGGAGCAGGGAGGGGGAAATCATGTAGCTAGCAATAGGCTAGCTACATGATTAAAAAAAAAAAAAAAATTGGGCGAAAAAACCCTCCCGCGGCCACGGGAATCAGAACGCCCAGCAGGACCACTCCAGTGAAAAAAGTAAGCAGTTAGGCTTGCTTCACCCACAAATCCATACGTGTCTGGTCCAGTCCTGTCAGTTTGGTATTCGTTTTCTCTCGATGGACTGGAAATGTACAGATTTGTGTGTGAACAGAGTCATAGAAACACAAGACTGATTCCAACTGTCAAAAACTGACAGGACACAGTTATGTGTTTGAAATAAGCCTTAACCACTTGAGGATCTAGCCTTTACCCCCCCCCCCCCCCCCCCCCCCTTAAGGACCAGCGCTGCTTTTTCAGATCTGTGCTGGGTGGGCTCTACAGCCCCCAGCACAGATCTAATGACAGGCAGAGCGACCAGACCGCCCCCCTTTTTTCCCCACTAGGGGGATGATGTGCTGGGGGGGGGGGGGTCTGATTGCTCCTGCATGCTGTGGGTGGCGGGGGGGGGGGGGGGAGCACCTCAAAGCCCCCTCCACCGCAGGATTCCCCCTCTCCTCCCTCCCTTCCCCGAGAGATCGGAGGCTGCACAGGAACGGATCTGTCCTGTGCAGCCTCTAACAGGCTCCCCGCTGTCATGTGACAGCGATCCCCGGCCGCTGATTGGCCGGGGATCGCTGATCTACTACAACGCTGCTACTGTAGCAGCGTTGTAAAAATGTAAACAAAGCGGATTATTTCCGCTTGTGTTTACATTTAGCCTGCGAGCCGCGATCGGCGGCCCGCAGGCTAATCACGGAGCCCCCCACCGTGAAATGACAGGAAACAGCCGCTCGCGCGAGTGGCTGTTTCCTGATTAATTAGCAGGCGACGCAAAACTGCGTCGCTGGTCCTGCAGCTGCCACTTTGCCGACACGCGGTATAAGTGCGCGGTCGGCAAGTGGTTAAAGTATTTGTCGCAAAAATCGTACAATTTAAAATATATGTAAACATATACAATTAAAATGTACATTTCTTCCACAGTAAAAGGAGTCATAAATTACTTTTCACCTATGTTGTCACAGCAGGTAGTTGAAATCTGACAGTACCGACAGATTTTGGACTAGCTCATGATTGGGGGGGGGGGGGGGGGGATTTCTTTATTTTCAGAATGCACTAGGTGAATGGCAGTTGCTCCATCCAACTGCCAAAAAAAGTACGGTGAACAGGGAGGCTGGCCAGCATCTTTGTACTAATCTTTTTCAGGGAGTATCTTTATAAAAAATAAAGGCCATGCTGAGAATCCCCTATGGAGAGATGGACTAACCCAAAACCTGTTGGTAATGCCAGAATTCTACTACTTACTGTAAGTGACAGCAACATATGAGAGAATGTATGGCTCATTTTACTCAGGAAGAAACATACTTATTTCTATGTGATCTAAATTTTAAGATTTTTCACTACAGTTCCTCTTTAAAGAGACTCTGTAACATTAAAAAGATCCCCTGGGGGGTACTCACCTCGGGTGGGGGAAGCCTCCGGATCCTAATGAGGCTTCCCACGCCGTCCTCTGTCCCACGGGGGTCTTGCCGCAGCCCTCCGAACAGCCGGCGACTGTGCCGACTGTCAGTTCAATATTTACCTTTGCTGGCTCCAGCGGGGGTGCTGTGGCGACTTTCTGCACGGAAATAGACGGAAATACCCGATCTCCGTCGGGTCCGCTCTACTGCGCAGGCGCCGGAAACTTGCGCCTGCGCAGTAGAGCAGACCCGACGGTGATCGGGTATTTCCGCCTACTTCGGCGCCGAGAGGCATCAGAGCGCCTGTGCAGGAGCCAGGAAGGTAAATATTGCGTCACGGCTGTACGGAGGGCTACAGCGAGACCCCCGAGGGACGCAGAACGGCGTGGGAAGCCTCATTAGGATCCTGAGGCTTCCCCCACCCGAGGTGAGTACCCCCCAGGGGCCGTTTTGTCGTTACAGTTCCTCTTTAAAGTCTGACAAAAACAGGTTTTAGACTAGTCCATCTCCTAATGGGGGATTCTCAGGGTTCTGTATGTTTTCAAAAGCATTTCTGGAACAACAGTTTAACTGCCAAAATAGTAAGATATCAGCCAGCCTCCCTAATCACTTTCGCATTATTTTGTCAGACTTAAAGACTCTGAAGCGAGTGAGATAGGATTTGATTAGTGTAAAGCACCTTACGTAGTGCTAAAACGCAGCTATCCCGCGGCAAAATGAGGCGTTTTTACCCCCCAACCCCCCCCCCCCCCCTGCAATATCCACAACTTTCTTGGTTGTGGATTTTGCTGCTCATGGAGGCAGAGCTATGAGCTGCAGCTCTGCCTCCATGCGCGTCAATCACCGCGCGAATCTCCGCCTCCCCCCTGCCCCTCTCGGTGAAGGAAGAGAGAGAGGGGCGGGGAGAGGCAGCGATCAGCCGGGATTGACGCGCTGAGAGGCAGAGCTACAGCCATTAGCTCCGCCTCATTCAGGAAGCGCTCCCCAGACCTAGCAGAGGGGATTTGGGGGGTAAAGACCCCTTGTTTTGCCGCAAGATAGCGTTTTAGCACTATGTAAGGTGCTTTATACTAATCAAATGCTATCTACCGGTAACTCGCTTCAGAGTCTCTTTAACTGCCGTTCAGGAAATGCTTTTGACAAAGAAAATACCAGAGAATAGAGATGGACTAGTCCAAATCCTGTCAATTTAAACTGCTGAATTTTTTCGCTGGTGTTGTCCTTTTAAGATACAAAATCTTAAATCTGAGAGAAAAAAAAACAAAAAAAAAACAAACAAAAAAAAAACACAAAAAAAAAAAAAACCACAAAACTTGTCTCATACCAATAAATATTTATTCCACAGAATTCTTATTTTACAATATAAAAATGTTTGTCATATTTTACACTCAATGCATTAAAAAAAAAATCTTGCTAGACGAATCTAGGCTTATACAGTAACACCATTTAGAACAGACTGGAGTATGCTAAAGGCCCTTTTCCCTCTATGTGCGATATTCAGCAATCTGCAAAGATCTACACAGTCCCATAGAAGTCCCATATTGTGGTTCCCATGTCTGCACACTGCTAACACACAAACCACTGGAAAGACGTTATTTCTGTGCCTTGTGAAGTGAGAACATGGCCCAAATCTAGTTCAAAAATATCAGTTATCCTGCATCTGCCATAGCTCAGAATTTCATGGCTAACAAAATAATTCTATTAAAAATAAGCCACTTTCCCCCCATCTCTGCTATTCAAAAATACATCAGTCAAAAACAGGAAGCAAAAAATTCATATTTCATAACTCAATGACCAGGAAGAAGTTTAAGAATCTCTACTATACTAACAAGAATGACTAAATTGTGTTTTATGCAGAGGAAGATGGGATGGCTTTCTGTAAAGTCGACAAGTCTAGGCTGCTCTTCTATATAGATTCTGTCCTATATTTAATAAATTTCAGAAGAAGCTGTTGCCACTTTTCAGCTAAAAAAAAAAAAAAAAAAAAAATCTAATTTCCAACTCCTGTTTCTATAAAAACATGGAATACATGACCTGTTCAATATCCCTAAAACCAGTTTCTGAATCCTCCCTACTCCAGGGGCAGTGACTAAAGCAAAGGATCATGTAAACAAATACCCTAAGGCTCCATGACAGCCTGTTAATCTTTTGCCTCTGCTGCACAGAATATAGATTAAAAAAAATATATAGGTTTTAGGGAAAGTGTATTTATCCTTTCATTCAATTCACATTTTTTTTAACTTAGTCTAATTGAGGACAAGAAGAAAATGGTGCATTTTAAAAATTATATCTAGCTTTACAATTCATATTACTAAAAACCATGCAACCAGCTTGCCATTATTTCATGCTGGAAGTTGTATTCACATATTTGGGGACAAAGTCATTTACAGCCATACAAAAGGTGTAAACTGTTTCCTGTGACTGTCCATGAAGAACTCGCTTAGTAATAATACTGCTATGACTTGAGGGGAAGAGAGAAGTCTACCACCATCTGTGTGGGTGCAGGGTAACTTAGGGTAATTACTACCCAATTGTCATCCTGACTAAACTGTATTCAGGCCACTTGACACATCCATCTTATGAGCCTCAATTAAGGAGAGGTTTTTATAAACCCTGGAAATAGGGATGATCAATGAGATGCAAATAATTCTGAGTTAATGCAGGATTTAGAAAATGTGTCCAACTAGTTGAAAATGTACCAATGAAGTCCCACAAAGGTAGGATTTGATTGGTACTTACAGAATTTGCATAATCCTGCATCAACTCAATTATTTGCATCCTATTGACCAGCCCTACTTGTGTCATGGCAAGATACGGAGTGGGTATTTTCCAGCTTTGCTTCACCACATAAACCCTGTTTTAATAGGCTTTGGGAGTAAAGAACTTATTAAGCAAAGCAACATGCAGCACGCAAACAGCCACCAGTCATCCAATAGTGTATAATTGCCCAGACAGACGTTCTGAACATTAAAGACTACTGAATCATGTACAATAATTAAACTTAATAAACTTATAGTGCTTCATAATCTCTTAAGTATAGTGTTGGTACTGAATCAAGGATCTGCACATAATTACTAATTTTCAGCTTGTGATAATTTGATACAATCGGGAAGGAATATTAGCAATACAGTCAGCAACCTGGTGGCAGAGTCTTTGTACTACACTGTTTATGGCAATTTTCCCTGAAGTGGAAATCGACTGAGTGCAACATAATAGATTGCCTAGGAAGTCCTTCATGCCACACAGATGAAGATGGATATTTTCCAAAATCTGCCCAGTCACACTGCCACGCATGGTGCATAAAGCGGTGTACATAAACACAACTGTTGCCTAAACCAAATTGTGTTCAGTTTAGATCAGGCAATAATCTTGTGTCTGAGCATAGTATGGCAAACTCCCTGCATTTCATTTTTTTTAACTGTGTGATACTAATGGGAAGAAAGGGCTCAGTTTAAAACCAAATCCATTCACAAAGGGTAAAATCCAGTCATCTCTATGTAGGTCAAAGCTTGAGCCATGGATGTGCTTCAATGGAAGATCTGCTCCGATCTCCATAGTCATACAGCAGTTCTTCCCCAGCTTTTATGTCCCTTGATGCAATCAGTATGAGGTGAGGTACATTGTTGATGTCATGTAGCTTAGTGTGACAGTTTCCATTCTTGCTGTGATTTATCAATCTTCCTAGACGACCCGTTTCTTTTGTTGCATCAACACTGAAAATAAGAAAATATGCATACAGTTAGTGTTTAGCAAGATAGGAAAATCCCAGGGACCGTTCATAACTCAACTTGATAGGTCAAGGATGCCCAAGCCGCAATGATGCATGTGGTGAGTGGAAGCCAACCCGACTGGTTCAAACCCACATAAAAGCCACTGATACGGCTGAAAACAATAAAGGACAACTGTAGTAAGAAGGATATGGAGGCTGCCATATTTATTTCTTTTCAAGCAATATTAGTTGCCTGGCTATTATTATTATTGATTTATAAAGCGTCACTTACAAAGTAAGACACAAACATGGGGTACATAATACAGACACTGGTGTACACTAATGTACAAGATACATAATTAGTGAGAAAATACAACATGATACAGCATACAGAATGAATAAAATGTATAATAATTTCCAAGACAAAACGGGGAGAGAGCCCTGCCCTTGCGAGCTTACAATCTAGAGGCTATCCTGCTGATTCTCTGCTTCTAATAAGAGAAGACACCAAGAGCCCAGTATAGTGTAGTATGTACTGTAAATTGGGTATGGAAGGTAAGTATAGGTTAGGTTATACTCACAAACAAGGGTTACCGTCCAGGTAACCACTATGAAGGCAGGTGAGGAGATTAGAGCTGTCCCCACTCAGGATTAAGAAGTTGCTGTCTGTAGATCGGGGGGGAGGAAGAATTCCCCTCCACCAGAGGTGGAAACAACTGCAATAGTAGTACAGAGGTGCCAACAGGGTAAAACAATATTTCTTTAAAATAGATAAAAGTAGGTAGCAGTGGACTTAGCCCTCCAAAACAGACACAAAAAATTGCCTTTTAAGCAAAAATCAATTTACATACTCCGAACAAGGCACCTTGTTCTGAGTATGTAAATAAACTGATTTTTGCTTAAAACTGCAATTTTTTGTGTCTGTTTTGGAGGGGTAAGTCCACTGCTACCTACTTCATTTTATCCATTTTAAAGAAATATTGTTTTTACCCTGTTGGCACCTCAGTACTACTATTGCTCTGCCTCTAATACTTTTAGCAAAAGACCCTAAACAAGCTTGTAGCATATGAAGCGTTTGACATTATTGTCAGATCGGACAAGATTAGCTGCATGCTTGTTTCTAGTGTGACTGACACTACTGCACTCAAAAAGATCAGCTGAGCTGCCAGGCAACTGGTATTGTTTAAAAGGAAATGCATATGGCAGCCTCCATTTACCTCTCACTACCTTTAAACCTCCCTGGCGTTCAATTTTCCCAGGATTTTTTGCAAAAAGTGATACATTTTATTTTTTTTTAATTTTTTATTCCTGTAACTTGCCAAAATGTGTCAAGCAAGGGTCTAGTATACAGTGCAGGAGAGTATTGATGTGTATGCACGTTTATACTGTTCACAGCATGGTTTTTATGGATGGACATTTCTGTCCATACCGCTGGGGAGGTTAATGCCGGTCTTCACAGAAAGTGGTCAATGCATCACGGCTTGCTGAGTATAGGACTGCATAGAAACAGACCAAATAGAGTTCGCATAAAGACCCTTGTTACTGCTGAAAGAACCTACAATGAGCATCAGAACTAAATCATGGAGCAGTGAGAGAAGGTGTCTGTGTGACTGATGAATCAATTTCTTTGGCCTCTAAATTTCTCAGATCAATCTAAATTGAGAATTTGTGAGACATACAGGAGGGGGAAAAAATGCCTGAACCATGGAGCCCCAATCTTGCAATAGGTCTTAAAGAACAAGCGACACCCACGCTAAACTAGAAATAAAAAAAAAACATAGATAAGTAGATAAATACTACTTCTACTTACATAACAGATGTATTGTGCTATCCACATAAGGATTCCTGTGAATTTTATAAAGGAAAAGCAGAAAATCCTATTCTAGGCAGTGGCCATCTTGCCAAGCTAATGCTGACATATCCTCCCTGACTCTTGTTTTCCCCCTCCTTTTTCATTGTGTATTCATTAGCTGCCCTCCTCCCAGAGTCTTCAGACACTCCCACTGAGGTGTATACTAGGAACTGCACTGTCTTTTTTATTTACACATCCAATCACTGAGTCACCTCAGCCTTGCTTGTAAACACAAGTGATCAAAGGGTGTTTCTGACAAGCAGCTAGATAAGGAAATAAAGAGGAGTAATATATTAGATAAAAAGAACTCCCAGCATTCAACTCTTTGGCATTAGGGCCAGTGCTCCTAAAGCATGTGATAACTACAAACCAGTGGCGGACACAGGCAGCAGTGGGTCCCTGTGCAAAATATCAATTGTGGGCCCCCCTGACCTGCGGCAAAAAATGGGTGGGCGTGGATAGAACCCAAAAATGGGCGTGGCAATGTCCGGATAAGGGCGGAGCTAACTGTAATTTAAAGTGATCCCGGGGTGAGAGTGATATGGAGGCTGCCATATTTATTTCCTTTTAAACAATACTAGTTGCCTGGCGGCCCTGCTGATCTATTTGGCTGCAGTAATAAACTGAATTACACCAGCAACAAGCATGCAGCTTAATCTTCTCAGTTCTGACAATATTGTCAGAAACCCCTGACCTGCTGCATGCTTGTTCAGGGTCTATGGTTGAAAGAATAAGAGGCAGAGGACCAGAACGGCAACCAGGCAACTGGTATTGCTTAAAAGGAGAGAAATATGGCAGCCTCAATATTATTCTCACCTCAGGTTCCCTTGAAAAGTGCAACGCAAAGACAGTGGGCCCAAGTTTTGGTGACCCTTTCCCCAGAAAATTCACATAATTGTGCAGGTTTTCTCAAGAAAATACATTCAATCATGTCGGCAGATATGCCCAGAAAATACATTCAATCATGTCGGCAGATATGCCCAGAAAATACATTCAATCATGTCGGCAGATATGCCCAGAAAATACATTCAATCATGTCGGCAGATATGCCCAGAAAATACATTCAATCATGTCGGCAGATATGCCCAGAAAATACGTGCAATCATGTCGGCAGATATGCCCAGAAAATACGTGCAATCATGTCGGCAGATATGCCCAGAAAATACGTGCAATCATGTCGGCAGATATGCCCAGAAAATACGTGCAATCATGTCGGCAGATATGCCCAGAAAATACGTGCAATCATGTCGGCAGATATGCCCAGAAAACACATGCAATCATGTAGCAAATTTGCCCAGAACATACATGCAATCATGTGGCAGACCTGCCCAGAACATACACGCAATCATGTGGCAGACCTGCCCAGAACATACACGCAATCATGTGGCAGACCTGCCCAGAACATACACCTGCTAATATAAATAAAAAAACATTTACTCACCTGCAGCAGCAGACCTCCTGTCCCAGCCTCCATCCGGCGCGCAGCTCCCATGGGTGGTTGGGTGGATAGGTAGCCTGGTGGGTAGGTAGGCAGCCGGGTGGGTAGGTAGGTAGCCCTTAGCCGGGTGGGTAAGTAGCCTGGTGGGTGGCTGGGTAGCCGGGTGGGTAGCCTGGTGGGTGGCTGGGTAGGCGGGTGGGTAGGTAGCCTGGTGGGTGGGTAGGTGGGTGGTTAGGTAGCTGGGTGGGTGGGTAGGTAGCCTGGTGGGTTGGTAGGTAGCAGGGTGGGTAGGTAGGTAGGTAGCCTGGTGGGTAGGTAGGTAGCCGGGTGGGTGGTTAGGTATCCGGGTGGGTAGGTAGCCGGGTGGGTGGGTAGGTAGCCGGGTGGTTAGGCAGCCGGGTGGGTAGGTAGGTATCCGGGTGGTTAGGTAGCCGGGTGGGTGGTTAGGTAGCCGGGTGGGTAGGTAGCCGGGTGGGTGGTTAGGTAGCCGGGTGGGTGGGTAGGTAGCCGGGTAGGTAGGTAGCCGGCAGGGTGGTTAGGTAGCCGGGTGGGTAGCTAGGTAGCCGGGTGGGTAGGTAGCCGGGTAGGTAGGTAGCCGGCAGGGTGGTTAGGTAGCCGGGTGGGTAGCTAGGTAGCCGGGTGGGTAGGTAGCCAGGTAGGTAGCCGGCATGGTGGTTAGGTAGCCGGGTGGGTAGCTAGGTAGTCGGGTGGGTGGGTAGGTAGCCGGCAGGGTGGTTAGGTAGCCGGGTAGGTAGCCGGGTGGGTGGTTAGGTTGCGGGGTAGGTAGCCGGGTGGGTGGTTAGGTTGCGGGGTAGGTAGCCGGGTGGGTGGGTAAGGTAGCTGGGTGGGTGGGTAGGTAGCGGGGTAGGTAGCCGGGTGGGTGGGTAAGGTAGCCGGGTGGGTGGGTAGGTAGCCGGGTGGGTGGGTAGGTAGCCAGGTAGGTAGCCGGCAGGGTGGTTAGGTAGCCGGGTGGGTAGCTAGGTAGCCGGGTGGGTAGGTAGCCAGGTAGATAGCCGGCAGGGTGGTTAGGTAGCCGGGTGGGTAGCTAGGTAGCCGGGTGGGTAGGTAGCCGGGTGGGTAGGTAGCCAGGTAGATAGCCGGCAGGGTGGTTAGGTAGCCGGGTGGGTAGCTAGGTAGCCGGGTGGGTAGGTAGCCGGGTGGGTAGGTAGCCAGGTGGGTAGCCGGCAGGGTGGTTAGGTAGCCGGGTGGGTAGCTAGGTAGCCGGGTGGGTAGGTAGCCAGGTGGGTAGGTAGCCAGGTAGATAGCCGGCAGGGTGGTTAGGTAGCCGGGTGGGTAGGTAGCCGGCAGGGTGGTTAGGTAGCCGGGTGGGTAGGTAGCCAGGTAGATAGCCGGCAGGGTGGTTAGGTAGCCGGGTGGGTAGGTAGCCAGGTAGATAGCCGGCAGGGTGGTTAGGTAGCCGGGTGGGTAGCTAGGTAGCCGGGTGGGTGGGTAGGTAGCCTGGTTAGGTAGCCGGGTGGATGGTTAGGTAGCGGGGTAGGTAGCCGGGTGGGTGGGTAAGGTAGCCGGGTGGGTAGCTATCCGGGTGGGGGGCCCGACTCCTATCCTCCCTCACTCACCTCGGGGCCCCCCTCCCGGTATGCGCTGCAGCTGGCGGGAGAGCAGAAAATACAGGAAGTCTCCGGCCGGGGCTGCAGCAGACGCTAGAGGCAGCTGCTGCTTAGTTTCCGATATGTCTCCAAGTTGGAGACCAAGCGGCAGCTGCCGCTCCGGCCGGAGACTTCTTGTATTTTCCGCTCTCCCGCCGCATGAGGGGGGGGGGGGGCGAGGTGAGGGGGGAGGACAGGAGTTGGGCCCCCCAGGTTAAAAAAATACATAAAAAAAAAAAAATTTAAATAAAAAAAACCTGCAATACTTAATGGGCCCCTGAAGCAGCGGAACTTCAGGGGCCCTCGTGCGGCGGCACGGCCTGCACGGCCGTATGTCCGCCACTGCTACAAACCATAACAGCAGAAAGCGTTTTGAATGCAGGATTAGCATCTTTATCACTTAATACACTCAGACCAGTTGCTGTTGAAATTTGATTTTTATGGTGATGATACCGCTTTAAAGCATCTGCGCTAGAGCTTCTTGAGATTGGGATACCTGAGGTAAACACATGAAGAGGGATTCCCCGTTCAAAACACCTGCAAGGACGTTCCTTCAGGGTTTCCAGAGCTGCCATTGGGCAGCTCTTTCTCTGGCCGCACCCCCTGCTGCTCCCCCGCCTACCTGCACCCTGAATGAGAAAATTCATTTCTTATCACAGCGTCCTGACCTATAGATCAGGTAGGTCAAAGTGGGTCAGTGCAGCCCACCGTAGTGGCTGGGAGTTACGATTTTTGCGGCTACCCGATCCGCTCAGCCTCCCCGGATCAGGTAGCCCATTTTTTCCGCCAACCTTGGACTCTCTTTAAGGAGAGGGAAGGCCCTGGGTCGTATAGAGCCTTCCTGCTCCTCTCCTGGTCCCCTCCATTAAGCGATAGCTCCCCCGTATAAATCCTCCTGCCTCGAGGGATTTCGGGAGCAGAGTCCTCCCGAAGACAGGCGGCTCCACACTGCACACGTGCGAGTGTACGAGAGGGCACTCGCGTGTGCGCAGTATAGAGCAGCCAGTCTTCGGGAGCACTCGGGCTCCCTTCGGTGGCAGAGAGTAGTAGTTGACCAAATTGGTCGAATACTGCTATGGAGGAACCAGCGATGAAAGGTGACCCTTTCCCCAGAAAATTCACATAATTGTGCAGGTTTTCTCAAGAAAATACACATAATGTGAGCAGATATGCCCAGAAAATACGTGCAATCATGTCGGCAGATATGCCCAGAAAATACGTGCAATCATGTCGGCAGATATGCCCAGAAAATACGTGCAATCATGTCGGCAGATATGCCCAGAAAATACGTGCAATCATGTCGGCAGATATGCCCAGAAAATACGTGCAATCATGTCGGCAGATATGCCCAGAAAATACGTGCAATCATGTCGGCAGATATGCCCAGAAAATACGTGCAATCATGTCGGCAGATATGCCCAGAAAATACGTGCAATCATGTCGGCAGATATGCCCAGAAAATACGTGCAATCATGTCGGCAGATATGCCCAGAAAATACCTGCAATCATGTCGGCAGATATGCCCAGAAAATACGTGCAATCATGTCGGCAGATATGCCCAGAAAATACCTGCAATCATGTCGGCAGATATGCCCAGAAAATACCTGCAATCATGTCGGCAGATATGCCCAGAAAATACGTGCAATCATGTCGGCAGATTTGCCCAGAAAACACATGCAATCATGTAGCAAATTTGCCCAGAACATACATGCAATCATGTGGCAGACCTGCCCAGAACATACACGCAATCATGTGGCAGACCTGCCCAGAACATACACGCAATCATGTGGCAGACCTGCCCAGAACATACACCTGCTAAAATAAATAAAAAAAAAAACATTTACTCACCTGCAGCAGCAGACCTCCTGTCCCAGCCTCCATCCGGCGCGCAGCTCCCATGGGTGGTTGGGTGGATAGGTAGCCTGGTGGGTAGGTAGGCAGCCGGGTGGGTAGGTAGGTAGCCCTTAGCCGGGTGGGTAAGTAGCCTGGTGGGTGGCTGGGTAGCCGGGTGGGTAGCCTGGTGGGTGGCTGGGTAGGCGGGTGGGTAGGTAGCCTGGTGGGTGGGTAGGTGGGTGGTTAGGTAGCTGGGTGGGTGGGTAGGTAGGTAGGTAGCCTGGTGGGTAGGTAGGTAGCCGGGTGGGTGGTTAGGTATCCGGGTGGGTAGGTAGCCGGGTGGGTGGGTAGGTAGCCGGGTGGTTAGGCAGCCGGGTGGGTAGGTAGGTATCCGGGTGGTTAGGTAGCCGGGTGGGTGGTTAGGTAGCCGGGTGGGTGGGTAGGTAGCCGGGTGGGTAGGTAGCCGGGTAGGTAGGTAGCCGGCAGGGTGGTTAGGTAGCCGGGTAGGTAGCTAGGTAGCCGGGTGGGTAGGTAGCCAGGTAGGTAGCCGGCATGGTGGTTAGGTAGCCGGGTGGGTAGCTAGGTAGTCGGGTGGGTAGGTAGCCGGCAGGGTGGTTAGGTAGCCGGGTAGGTAGCCGGGTGGGTGGTTAGGTTGCGGGGTAGGTAGCCGGGTGGGTGGTTAGGTTGCGGGGTAGGTAGCCGGGTGGGTGGGTAAGGTAGCCGGGTGGGTGGGTAGGTAGCCGGGTGGGTGGGTAGGTAGCGGGGTAGGTAGCCGGGTGGGTGGGTAAGGTAGCCGGGTGGGTGGGTAGGTAGCCGGGTGGGTGGGTAGGTAGCCGGCAGGGTGGTTAGGTAGCCGGGTGGGTAGCTAGGTAGCCGGGTGGGTAGGTAGCCAGGTAGATAGCCGGCAGGGTGGTTAGGTAGCCGGGTGGGTAGCTAGGTAGCCGGGTGGGTAGGTAGCCGGGTGGGTAGGTAGCCAGGTAGATAGCCGGCAGGGTGGTTAGGTAGCCGGGTGGGTAGCTAGGTAGCCGGGTGGGTGGGTAGGTAGCCTGGTTAGGTAGCCGGGTGGATGGTTAGGTAGCGGGGTAGGTAGCCGGGTGGGTGGGTAAGGTAGCCGGGTGGGTGTGTAGGTAGCCAGGTGGGTGGGTAGGTAGCCAGGTAGGTAGGTAGCCGGCAGGGTGGTTAGGTAGCCGGGTGGGTAGCTAGGTAGCCGGGTGGGTAGGTAGCCGGGTGGGTAGGTAGCCAGGTGGGTAGCCGGCAGGGTGGTTAGGTAGCCGGGTGGGTAGCTAGGTAGCCGGGTGGGTAGGTAGCCAGGTGGGTAGGTAGCCAGGTAGATAGCCGGCAGGGTGGTTAGGTAGCCGGGTGGGTAGGTAGCCGGCAGGGTGGTTAGGTAGCCGGGTGGGTGGGTAGGTAGCCGGGTGGGTAGGTAGCCAGGTAGATAGCCGGCAGGGTGGTTAGGTAGCCGGGTGGGTAGGTAGCCAGGTAGATAGCCGGCAGGGTGGTTAGGTAGCCGGGTGGGTAGCTAGGTAGCCGGGTGGGTGGGTAGGTAGCCTGGTTAGGTAGCCGGGTAGGTAGCCGGGTGGATGGTTAGGTAGCGGGGTAGGTAGCCGGGTGGGTGGGTAAGGTAGCCGGGTGGGTAGCTATCCGGGTGGGGGGCCCGACTCCTATCCTCACTCACCTCGGGGCCCCCCTCCCGGTATGCGCTGCAGCTGGCGGGAGAGCAGAAAATACAGGAAGTCTCCGGCCGGGGCTGCAGCAGACGCTAGAGGCAGCTGCTGCTTAGTTTCCGATATGTCTCCAAGTTGGAGACCAAGCGGCAGCTGCCGCTCCGGCCGGAGACTTCTTGTATTTTCCGCTCTCCCGCCGCATGAGGGGGGGGGGGGGGGCGAGGTGAGGGGGGGGAGGACAGGAGTTGGGCCCCCCAGGTTAAAAAAATACATAAAAAAAAAAAAATTTAAATAAAAAAAAACCTGCAATACTTAATGGGCCCCTGAAGCAGCGGAACTTCAGGGGCCCTCGTGCGGCGGCACGGCCTGCACGGCCGTATGTCCGCCACTGCTACAAACCATAACAGCAGAAAGCGTTTTGAATGCAGGATTAGCATCTTTATCACTTAATACACTCAGACCAGTTGCTGTTGAAATTTGATTTTTATGGTGATGATACCGCTTTAAAGCATCTGCGCTAGAGCTTCTTGAGATTGGGATACCTGAGGTAAACACATGAAGAGGGATTCCCCGTTCAAAACACCTGCAAGGACGTTCCTTCAGGGTTTCCAGAGCTGCCATTGGGCAGCTCTTTCTCTGGCCGCACCCCCTGCTGCTCCCCCGCCTACCTGCACCCTGAATGAGAAAATTCATTTCTTATCACAGCGTCCTGACCTATAGATCAGGTAGGTCAAAGTGGGTCAGTGCAGCCCACCGTAGTGGCTGGGAGTTACGATTTTTGCGGCTACCCGATCCGCTCAGCCTCCCCGGATCAGGTAGCCCATTTTTTCCGCCAACCTTGGACTCTCTTTAAGGAGAGGGAAGGCCCTGGGTCGTATAGAGCCTTCCTGCTCCTCTCCTGGTCCCCTCCATTAAGCGATAGCTCCCCCGTATAAATCCTCCTGCCTCGAGGGATTTCGGGAGCAGAGTCCTCCCGAAGACAGGCGGCTCCACACTGCACACGTGCGAGTGTACGAGAGGGCACTCGCGTGTGCGCAGTATAGAGCAGCCAGTCTTCGGGAGCACTCGGGCTCCCTTCGGTGGCAGAGAGTAGTAGTTGACCAAATTGGTCGAATACTGCTATGGAGGAACCAGCGATGGAACAGGGACCAGGAGTGGGAAGGCTCTATAGGACCCACAGCCTTCCCTCTCCTTATGTATCTGCTTCATTTTTATATTAGCAGTTCCCAATGACTTTAAATGGATGCCCGCATGCACAAGCAATAGCGACGTGCACGCATGGGAGCACACATTAGCAGCTTTCATTCCTGGACATGAGACTCACTTTCAGGAACCTAAAATGGCTCCTAAGATGACAGCAGGGCACAGGCATCAGTCTACAAGACAGTCATTGCCATTATAATAGTAAAAGCATGTTTACAGCACTAAGGTATTGTTTCTTACAAACAACTTTACCAGTGAAACCAATAGTTGCACTGCAAATAAAAAAACAAACAAACCTCAAATACAAATAAATAACACAAAAGATGGCATTAAACACTAAACTTTCCATTTAAGTGTCAGAACAGAATTGCATATTATGAATGACTCACCAGTATGTTTTATTAAGATATTGGAAATAGTACATATAACAGCCAGTGGTGGAATCCTGGGCGTATTCTGCTTCTCGTTGTTTAGCATCTGTTATTTCAATTAGATCTCCATGATATTCAACGACAAACTCTCCTCGATGAAAATCTCGAGTTGTGATCACACCTCGGCCTTTACCAGGAACGTTATCAATCTAAGCAGAAAGGACAGAAAGGTAATACAGACAGTTAAACCACCTCAGAATCTCTGCTGCCCCTACCCAGCTTATCCATTTCATGTGGAAATCGTTTTTTGTCAAATTAAAAACCCGAAGTGAGAGGAATATGGAGCCTGATATATTTAATTTTAAACAATAGAAGTTGCATGGCCGTCCTACTGATCCTCTGCCTCTAATGCTAGGTACACACCATTCAATTTACCGGCCAATCAATGTGTCAAAATGATTATTTCCAACACGTCCACATCAGCTCTTGATATATAACAGGATCGATTTTCAATTGCTATCCGTTATACCTGAAAGGACAACTGATGAGCAAGGTAATGTCCATGTTTCCCTATGAGTCAAGTGGTCAATATTACAAGTTAACAGTGTGCTGACCAGGAGGCCATTAAGGGGTAATGGCCATTTTCAAAATGGAGGATGGAGAATTCCATCGATCACAGTGGAAAAACAGGACGCAGGAGAGGAGAAAGCAATTAAGGAGTACACTACCCAAGAGAGAAGTATGACGTATGTATATTTTGACTTTTTTCACTTCAGGTTTGCTTAAAGTGTAAAAGAACCTATAGGTCCGACTTCCACTAGCTGGTGTGCACCTTGCAGGACCCACAATGGCACTTGCAGTGAGGCGAGCACACATCCAGATTACTTAAACACGCCATGCACAGCTAGGGATTTGGATGCATGCTGATCCAGAATGGCACCACAGACAGCAAATAATTGAAAGTATAGGCAGCTTTTCCCCGTCCCACATTTGGCCCTAGTGGAAACGGGCCCCTAAGCAAAGTAGTCACAATGCTTCTGTTATAGGTAGGTGAAAAACTCTGACTGCATTCTGAACATTACACAACACTATTTACAGTATATTACAGTTAGCTTTCGCAGCAAAAGCTGCACAATCGAACATCAGAAGAAACATTAAAAGCCACCACGACTAGTTTAGCACTAGAAGTGTCAGCCAACAAGTGTAAGCTTGTAAATAACTACCTTCATCCCTTCCTCTGTGCCACCTGTAATCAGATCATTGACTCTCTGCTTTTCTTCACACTGTAACAGCAATGGAATGGGGTCAGAACAACAAAAGGCACACATCCTATAAGGATAGATATTTTACTGTTTGGTTACCTCCAGCTCCTTCTTGCTTTTTCTATTGCTTCTTCTGACTGGAAAGTAGTCTGTTACTTTTCTGTTTGGAGATTTAGTTGCTTGTTCCCTAGGAAGAATTTTGAGCAATATACTATGAAAACAAAATACAGATTTTTGCAGATTTACAAATCTAGTGACTTAATACACCTGGGGATATTGAAGAAAAATGAATCCATGCAAAACAGATTCACTACATTAGGTCAACCTTGCACTGGTAAACTCCCTGCTGTAACTTACGCTTTTATCTCGAGCCGCCCGTGATAAAAGTAATCAATCTAGACTGGAGAAATAAAGGCTCATGCAAGCCTAGAAACCCTTTGTGAGACAAGGCCTCGATTCATAAAAGTGCTGTCGGTAAGGTAAATCCGTGCGGGGAAACACCGCTGTCGGTATTTCAGCCTTCTGGGTGGTCATTCATAAAAATGTTTCCTGTTGCGATAGGAGTGCGGAGATATCCCGCTGTAGGCTGGCGTTAGGCTTTCGGTAGGCATGCGGGAACAGGAGAAGCAGGCGGAGTCCCTCCGTGCGGTGTTCTCTCTGCTGCTGCTTGGGAGGTCTGTCCCATTCACTGCACTCTGCACGCTTCTCGCCACATCAGAGGTAGCGGTAATACCCGTCCGCATACCGCTTCCTCTAATCTTTATGAATTGACATTTGTTACTTTTGTTAAGATAATCACTGCGCAAGGTGGTGATTTATCACTCTGCTCGCAAATGTCGGCTTTTCATGCGGAAAAAGCCTTTATGAATACAGATTTTGCTATGTGGTCGGTAAAGTGACATGTTTTCAGCATTTCCGCATGCGGGAATGCTTTATGAATCGAGGCCAAGGTTTGTGTGTACTCAACCTTAAACAGAACCCGAGGCGGATTTTTTAAATCTTAATAGGACACAGAGGCATATTATGTGCACAATGACATGCCTCCGGTGTCCTGCTGCCGCCAGTCCCCCCCGGGGCTCTGCTTCCCCCCCACCCCGATAAATAGTGGCAGGCTAGCAACAAACTGCTTGTCGCTAGCTGTTTGTTTACATGCCAGCTTGTCAGTTTCCCTGCATTGCCTCCCCCGCCTCCTCCATTACATGGTGCTCCCCGCCTTCGTTACCATCCTCCAATCGGAAGCAAAGCCGCGACCCAAGAGTACTTCCTGGGTCGCGGCTTATCTTCCAATTGGCCTCTTTCGATTGCCCTCAGAGGTTCAGATGAAGGCCTGCCATGGTACCCTGACTGCACAAGGTTCTGGAAGAAACATACTGATACACAATCATTTCAAATGATAAAATTCTAGTTTTGTAGCTTTACATAAACATTCCTAAACAGTTGTAAGTACTTTGAAGACAAGGTGCCTGCTGTATTGCATCTTTTCACACTTTTTTGTGCAGTCTGGATAAACCTGAATCTGTTGAGCCATCTGCAGCATGTTTCTACTTAGCTGCAGCTCGGAGCCCTGGATACCCACATGATCTCCCTACTCCACTAAGAAATATCTAGACACCCTCAATTTCTGAAGCATTACTTATCGCATTAAAACAAAAATGGATTGGAAATCATTTTTAGTTCATCCTCACATAGGCTTATCATAAAGGCATTTCATACTCACTTCCGTCTGTTCGGCTTAGCTTTGGCTTTTCTTTGCGACTCTGGCTTCTTGTCTGTAGGTGGCAACTTCTTCTGTGTCTCTATCACAGTCTGTGTCTGGGTCGGTGTGCTGTCGGAAACACTGCCTTCAGTTTCTTTGGGCTCTGTTCCTTTTCTTTTCAGTTCTGTTTCAGCAACAGTTTTTATCTCAGCTAAAACAACAATTCACATAAACAAGTCACAAAATACTGAAAGAAAACCAGAACCCATACGAAATCAGCAAGTTATATTAACAAGCAGGTCAACTAGCAGTTTAAGTCCACAGAAAAAAAAAAAAAAAAAAAAAAAAAAAAAATCGTACAGAGAAGGGATTATATTTATCTTCTCCAAGGCAAGGACAGTGCTGGCAGATGCTCCTTCGACCCAAAAGAACATCTTGCAGCAAACCTCAGTGTTATCACTAGAATTTTTTCCCGCTGGGTGGCATGGAAATGTAGCCGGGTGGGGATCAATGGGGAAAGCGGGGTCAGCGCAATTCTGCTTACAGCATTGGAGGAGGATGAGGAGGCGAGCCAATGACCGCATTTATGGAGAATATGGTTTTATGCTATTAAATAAGACTTCTAGTGAGTTTGCAGCATGCTGAACTGTTTCTCTTTAGTTCTTATTAACATGCAAATTCCCAAATTAAGATGCAAGTCCCTGTCATACTTGTATTTGTGTGTGTTTTTATGTGGTCAGATAAGATTTTAGCATTTACAGTACAGCTGTGATCACAGACTATGAAAGATTACATTGCTGGCTTTCTGCTTAAAAATAAACACAATGCTGGATCTCTTAAGAGGGGTATTACGTCACTATAGGCAAGTAAGCATAGTGCATTGTCTGAACAATGTTGCCCTGCTGATACCTCTAAACACCCATTAAATGATACTGTGTAGATACACTCTCTCTGATAAACCAATGAAAACAGCTTCTGTACCACTGCAGTATACAGCCAGCCATGAAATCAACGAGAGGGAATCGATCCGGGCGCCCGCGGGGACGCGGCGGGAGTCCATCCGGCGGCTAATCGCACCGCCGGATTGCATCGTGTATTCCCAGCATTAGTTCTATTCAGATATGACCACAAAGAAGGTTGCAAACATATGCCACGTAACAGATGGAATGAAATAAAAAAAATAATCTCAGTCGGGGTTTGTTGGATCATTTATTTACACTGACTGATGTTCTACTTTAGTAAAATTAACCCTCAGAATATTATCAATGAATCCAATTTACACGAAGAGGTTTACAGCCAGTTTTGTGTACAGAAAAACAATACAAGAAGTCCTGTGCAGAGCAGGGTTCTTACCTTCATCCTTCTTGTGAGCCTCGGATGAGTTTTCCTCCTGAAGAGGAGGGCGACCACTGGGTGGTTTGGTGGGGCTCAGAAATTTATCAATTTTTAATTGACTTGCGGGTCCCACACCCTGCACAGACAACAGAACAGATGAAAAATATATAAACAATTTCTTTTTACATTACATATACAGTACTTATACTCTTCAATGTCCCCCTACTCTCTCTTTCTTGCATGGCCCTAGCAGAGCTTGTACAATAACAGTGCGCTCAGGTCTCCCGGGAAGCCTGCCATAGGAGCTCATGGTACAGCTCTTGTAACCTTTGTAGCTTTTACTTTGTTTCACATGTTTTATAGCTTTATCATATTCTGCTCTGATACATTTTAGATCAGAGCAGTTGGTGAAAACATGGCTTGCATTATTATAAAACATGTCAGACAACATTGAAGGGGGGGGGGTTTAAAGTGGCGTTATGAAGCCAATCCCTGAAAGATCTCGTGCTGAAAACTATTGGGAATTGGCCTGTGGTGTATAGGCAGCCAACAGATCTCTCTGTAATCAGATTCGATCAGTGAGAGATCTGTCTCTTGGTCAATCTGCCCATTGCTATATGTGTGGGAACCTTATGAAGAATCTGTGAGGCTTGCCCCACATTTTCAAACAAGTTCCTTTTAACAGTAGGCAGCACGGTGGTTTAGTGGTTAGCGCTCTCGCCTTGCAGCGCTGGCTCCCGGGTTCGAATCCCAGCCAGTTCAATATCTGCAAGGAGTTTGTGTGGTCTCCCTGTGTATGTGTGGGTTTCCTCTAGGCACTGCGGTTTCCTCCCACATCCCAAAACATACAGATAAGTTAACTGGTTTCCCCTAAATTGGCCCTAGACTATGATACATACACTACACAATACATACATAGACATAAGACTATGGTAGGGACTAGATTGTGAGCTCCGCCGAGGGACAGTTAGTGACTAGACAAATACTCTGTACAGCGCTGCGGAAGATGTTGGTGCTATTTAAATAATATTATTATTATTTTTATTAATTTTAACTGTGTAACCTGGAAATTCAATAACATTCCTCAATGGAACAAAATAAATAAATAAATTTTAAATTTTTCAACTTTTCTATGCAACCAATTGCTTACAATTGGCACTTTCATGCAATTCAACTGTTAGATCTGATTGTCGTGTATGTAGTTATTCAGATTCTTACTATTCTGAGACAAAAGCAGAATGATGACCGGTTCAATGATGGTTTCTGCTGTCCACCACGTTTTCCTGATCATCATCATTTTTAGATGCGCAGTACAAACTTTTTTCTCCTGCTAAATAATCACGTTTTCTGGCGCACATGAGCATTACACATCAGCTTATGCTGTTTATATTTGCTGCTAATATATCCACAGCCATGCCTCCTACACACCGAAAATTGTAGACCCCCCCCCACCCAAGTAAAACATGTGCCAATTTGCAGCCCGCTAGTTCCCAAGATATTGCATCTCTTTTGAACCAGTGGGACTCGGAGGCAGCAAATTTGCACAAAAGTAGCCCTCACCTCAAAATTTGGTGTGTGTAGGAGACCAGTAATTTAAAGTGGACCCAAATTAAAAATACAAGATTTCAGAAATAAAATCTATTTTCTAAATTAGAATAATAAATAGCAGCCTTTTTTCAGCTGCATGATGACAAATATAAAATATTTTACATTTATTGGAGGAACCCCTCCCTTCCTTTCAAATTGCCAGGACAGAATCCAGCAAACTGATGGAGTAGGTGGTGTCCGGCAAAGGAGGAATTGCTAATGGCTGCCCCCAGTATAACCCTAGTTATGAAAAGAGAAGGGTGAAAAACATGCACTGAAATGCTCATAGGCTTGGAGTGTTTATTTATCTTTGTATGTGTCAGAGTGGTGCAACTAAATATTTTGAGGGAAAAATTGGATTCGCAAATCGGATTTGCAATGTGCAGGGGGCCTAAAGGAGGGATTGGACTGGATACAAAGCACAAGCTCCAATATTGTACTTTAATATTGCTGAGGCCAAATACAAAAATGGAGATTGGTCTAATTTTCAGTATACTAGAAAAATCAGTTCACAAAATACAAAATCAATAGAGTTATAACACTTGTATCTGCAGGAATCACAGAATTCACTGCAAGCATTCTGCCACTCAATAGTTTTGTAAAGTATTTTCAATTTCAGGGTGGTATTAGTGTTTAGTAAGCCAGCATATATTCAGCAGGAGACCTTAGGCAAGTCTCCCTAACACTGCTACTGCCTATAGAGCGCATCCTAGTGGCTGCAGCTCTGGCGCTTTGAGTCTGCCAGGAGAAAAGCGCTGTATAAGTGTTTGTCTTTTGTCAATTCCGTACATTTTTTGAGGGGGCCCATTAACACTAGAAACCGCTAAATGCAAATGCTAAGCGATTTTTGGGAGTCTTCCAGCATTTTAACCAAGGATTTTTCACTGTACAAAAAGCGGGGTTTTTTTTTTAGTGATTAACGTTTTGCGATTTCTAGCTCAATAAGCTGTGTCAGTCTTCCATAAACAGGAAATGCCAGGAAAAAAAGCTATTTTGTGGGTAAACTGCAAGGAAGGAAGGAAGGAAGGAAGGAAGGGAGAGAGGGAGGGGGGGGGGAACCCCCCGGAAAAACTGTGTTGATTGTGAACAGGCCAGCGCTTCCAGAGCCATTTACCAGAGCTCCTATACTTAACAGTGAAACGCTAATCGCTCAGAAAATGCTGCAGGCAACACGTTTGCGATTCACCAAAATCGCTTAGATGAGAAAACTTTCATATACTTTTCATTGTAAAAGCGTTATGCTGAAATTCCTTGTAAAGCGCACAAGTGTGAATGGTCCCTTAGAGTGGCCATTGATTTCAATGTGAAACCCCATGTGCTGTACGGGAAAGTAGAGCAGATTGTTCTTTTTTTTTTCTCTACGCAATTCAGACTTGCATCTAGCTCAGGAAACCGCAGAGGCACCACAGACTATCGTTATATACAATTCCGCATGCGTTTTGTATGCGGCAAAACGCTGCAGATTAGCTCAAGTGTGACCCCTGCCGATATGAGTAGATAATCACTAAATTTGCAGCTAGTTATGCATTTGTTCTCCAAATATTTGTTTTGTCGTATCTATAGAAAAATCCCAGCCTAAATACATAGGTCATTATTACTACAACCAGCAAGTATAGCAGCCAACCAGATTAAACAAGCACGCTGGAACAATTAAGTTTTTCCTACACAGCAAAAGAGAAAAAACAAAAACGCAGAACTAGCTCACAAAGACGATTTGTAGGGCAGCTGCTGTGTATAAGTATATGGACAGGCGAATACAGAGACTGCAGCATGCAGAGGGGAGTTCTAGTGACAAGGGATTGCCACGCACGTAGTGGGCGCCTGTCTGACATCGCTAGACGTTAGTTACGGCTTCTGAGCAGAACAGCGTGCACACAAAACATACACAAACCCACCGACCCCGTTCATTTTCGGCTTGTTCTCATTGGTTCCTCCAGCTGGGCAGGTTTCCTGCGCCTTCCCGCGTTTTTCCTTGCCGTGTTTGGGGTTATTCTTTCCTGGAAGATAGACAGGGAGGGTTAGTTTTTAGCCGGGGTAATCACCGCTGTGTGACAAGTCTGACACAGCCATCTTTAAAAAGGTACAGAGGAAGAAGAACACATGGAACAGGGCTGACTCTGCTGAGCAGGCTCACACTTCCACAGACGCCCCAGTTTTATTTACTTTTTGAAAGTGGACTTGTGTCAGAGAGCTACAAATGACATTTACAGAAAACCTGTAATGAAGAAAAAAGTTCCCTGGGGGGTACTTGCCTCGTGAGGGGGAAGCCTCTGGATCCTAGCGAGGCTTCCCCGTTCCTCCGTTGTCCAGTTGCAGCCCCCCCCCCGAAGTGCAGCGATGTAAATATTTACCTCCCGAGATCCAGCGCAGGCGTACTAGCGGATCTCCCTTCCGGTTAAGGCGGAAATAGCTGAACCCGATCGATCCGCTCTACTACTTCATTTTTTTTTAGGACAGGTTCTCTTTAAAGGACCAGTTTACTGTGCTCAGTTAAATTACAGAATAAGTCAGCTCACTGCCTATACAATTCTATGGTCCTGCTCACAGTACTGCATTGTAACTGATGGTGTTATTCTAACTCGCTGCATGCAGGATTTCGCCTCAATTCACTAAGCTTACCTCCTGTCTTTAATAATGATCTATAGTTATCACCATGGTGACGATGCATGTTAGTATTCAGGAAACATGTTACCTCAGGCAAACCTAAAGCCAACTCTTATGTCTGTAATGCTGGGGATACACGGTACGTTTTGTACCGTGTATCGAGCCGCACGATAGATTGTTATGCCCCATAAATCACAGACGCGCTGTTGACACGCAGCGGGATGTGTTTACCTATGTAGTGTCACTCTGCATACTCCCCCGCCTCCTGCATAGCTCCGGTCCCCGCCCGCGTCCCTTCCCTCCCCGCTGACTGGAGGGAAGGGACGCGGGCGGGGACCGGAGCTATGCAGGAGGCGCGGGGGAGGGAGCAGAGAGAGTGACACTAACCAAGGTAAACACAGCCCGCTGCGTGTCGACAGTGCAGCTGTGATTTATGGGGCAGAACGCAGGGGGAACTTAGAGAGGATTGAGATAGCAACAGAGGCTGGGCAGTATAGGCAGACCGAGCCTCTGTGTGCGGATTTCATTCTTAGGAAGCCACCTCGGGTTCTCTTTAAGGAATGAATAGATAAGATAACTCTCTCACTGTGTGGTGGTAAGTTTTCTCTTGCCTCATCTCCAGCATGATCTTAGTGAATTGAGGCCAATTTTGTATTAAAGTCTATGGGCAGTCTTCATTGCAGCTCACAAATCTAACCCATGCATTATGCAACTGACAACTAAGAATCCAGCCTAATATATGGGAAACAACCAAAAACAGATTATAACTAGATGTCCAAAAGCAAGAGGTTCTACCAGGTTTAATGCAGCACTCAATTTACAAACAAAATCTCCAGGAATGGAACCTGTTTATAAGTAGGGGACTGCTTGCAATACTAATGGCAGGCAGAAATCAATGGCATTTACAGTGTTCACAGTGGTCATTTTCACAGTGGTCAGTTGAGTATCAGAATTCTGCATGTCAACTCACTGCCCATACAATTCTATGGGGCTGTTCACAATACTGCATTGTAACCAAATGCGTTATTCTAACTTGCTGCATGCAGGCTTTGCATTACAGCGTATGTCCAGTCCCCACTGTAGTGCACAATCATAACGTGTTATGCAACTGACCACTGTGAACTTAGCCTCAGAAAGCACCAAATGAAAGGAAAATTGCAATGGAATCCACACAGTACAAAGAGGCAGATAGCAAATGGCAGGCTAATTTTCAATAACAAATATCAGCCAGAGTGCAGACACACACACACACTTCAAAGTAACAAATACACGGGGCACCCTCCAAATACAAATATGCAGTGCCACAAAAATAACGCAGAGTGATCCACAAGTTACTATATAAACACTAATTCGGCTGCCAGTAATAGCTGGCAGACAAATTACAACCTTCCCCACCAGGGCTGTGGAGTCGGAGTCGTGCAATTTTGGGTGCCTGGAGTCGGGAAAAAATGCACCGACTCCGACTCCTAATGAATTTGTAACTGTAATTAAAATAGAAAATATGATAAAATGTTCTATTTCTCAGATAATAGTCATTAAAAATAATGTATATATACAGTATATATACAGTAACAGCTGTGCTTAGTCCACAAAAATGAAATAAACCAATCAAAATGAGTTACTTGTGCTGCTTCAAAAAAGCAGTCCCCGTATTTTTAAAGGTCAGATATATATATCTGATTGTGACTATATATATATATATATGATGTGTACACAGGAATCTCTTATATATACTAAATAACATCTATGCTGTAAGTATAAAGCCTGATGTGTAGCTGTGTCACTAATAGAGATGGTCAACGAGATGGAAATAATTCTGCATTGATGCTGATTTATGCAAATGTATGCACTCCCTTTGCTGATGAAATCAAATAATGTGATATGTTATTAAAATTTGGTTTGGTGACTACAAATTAAAGGGTAACTGAGACGGATGAAAAGTAAAGTTTTATACATACCTGGGGCTTCCTCCAGCCCCCTTCAGGCTAATCAGTCCCTCGGTGTCCTCCACCACCCGGATCTTCTGCTATGAGTACTGGTAATTCAGCCAGTCAGCGCTGTCCGGCCTCATGCCGCTTCCACAGCCAGGAACATTCTGCACCTGCGCAATAGTGCTGCACAGGTGTAGTATGCTCCTGGCGGCGGAGTGTGTGCATGCGCACTACGCCTGACTGGCTCAAGTACCTGGACTCATAGCAGAAGATCCGGGTGGTGGAGGAGGACAGCGAGGGACTGATTATCCTGAAGGCGGCTGGAGGAAGCCCCAGGTATGTATAAAACTTTAATTTCATCTGTCTCAGGTTTACTTTGTTACACAGTAGTACTATACTCTACATATGCACTCCCCACAGAGCTGCAGGGAATCCACTGAGAATGTTGTGCACATTGAACACAGAGGTGTTGTCTGTTTACAATCTCCTCATTCCCCTGCAGAGTACCTGCACATCATTCTTACATGTTCCCACACTTACATTGCCTATGGCCTGATAGATGTTCTTTGTTCCGGTTTGTACCTTTTACAAGTACTCTTACCAAGGACTAGTTTTAGTCTAAAGGGAATAAATATAGTAGTCTACATATCCTTCTCACTTCAGTTGTCTTGTAAAATTCCTAAGCGTTGGCAGTTAAGAGACGAATTTCATGTTACATACTTTTAATCAACAAAATTGTAATATGCAAATTAGAGGAGTCGGAGAGTCGGAGGAATCCTAAACTGAGGAGTCGGAGGATTTTTGGACCGACTCCACAGCCCTGTTCCCCACTAACCACAGCGACCTGGAGGGTGAATAGTAATTAATGCTGAGGAACTTGTGCAGGAGCAGGGTAAGTAGTTTATAGGCTCTTTGCCCTGTGCCCAAATCTCCCGGCAACTGAATCATATGTATGCAAATACTCACTGGTAACTGCAAGTCTCGGTGTTCCTCACAGCAGCATCCTCTTGTGCATCTCCTTGCCAGAGCTACAAGATGGCAGGTCCCATATCAGGGAGAACACTGACAGTTGAGCAGCATAACACAGCGCCCACAAGGAAAAGCACTGAGCTTTTCCCCCAGCAAGATTATGTATGGCCCACTTCCCCTTAATGCCTGTCTGCAAAATAAGCAGCAACTGGGAGCTACCCATGTTGCTACTAACCTTTATTTTAATTTCAGAAGTGTACAAGTTGTGGTATGCGCAACATAAACAGAGATGGCGGCGCCAAGGACAAGGTGCTTTTGTTAGACATATCTGGGGGATTTCCAGTTGATTTATGATCTCCAAGAGTCCCTATCTTTACAGACACAAGACAATGGAATCTGATCTGATCTCAGATATGACCTAAACCAGATTAGGATGCTATTATTCTGTTGTAAATAATCAATATCACCTAGCTGTCCATAATTTACCACTATATCTGTAACAATTTCAGCATCCCCAAGTATCTACGATTATTGCAATGACCAGTTCAATGCACAGGAAGGTGGGTGTCCTGTCATTCATCACTTCCTGTCAGGTTGTTAGTCCATTGTTTTACATGGTCAGCTCCTACGGACAGTTGGTATATCCGTGTAATATGAGCTTTTAAAATACTTTACATAACTGAAAAAGGAAAAGATTGTTTTGGGGTGCTGTTACCAACACGCCAGACGCCTAGGAGAAAAAAGATGGATGAAGCGCGAGGATCCCTGAAGGCAATTTACCGCTCCCTGCATGTGCCCATGCTCCCCTGCTACTGAGGAGAGTTACGACACCTACCTATCTTATGGGAGGGGTCACAGATTATGTGTATTACGGGGGAAACCGCCACCAGATTGTGTATTTTGAGGGAAACTGCTACCAGATTATGTGCATTTTAGGGAGAAAACGCTGCAAAATTAGTACCACAGGATCCCCATTTATTGTAGACCATGTATTCTTGGTGGAAAAAAAAAAATTGCCCTCCATATCCATGAAGTTGGACAGCACTGTTCTTCAGGAAAAATGCATGTCTGTATCATATTGTCTGAAGAGAAACAACAAGGTTTTAAATTGGCCTAATGAACATCCTCACCTAAACCCAGGACTGGCACTGTGGCGAGACCAGAAATCTGCAGATCACCTTTTTTAGAGTTACATAGTTATTTGGGTTGAAAAAAATGTCCATCGAGTTCAACCAGAGAACAAAGTACAGCACCAGCCTGCTTCCTCACATATCCCTGTTGATCCAGAGGAAGGCAAAAAACCCTTTTGGTCCAATTAGCCCCAGATGGCAATCAGATAAAATCAACATCACTGGGAATTACCTAGTAATTGTAGCCATGGATGTCTTTCAATGCAAGGCAAGCATCTAAGCTCCCTTTAACCACCCTGGCGTTCTGATTAAATCGCCAGGGTGGCTGCGGGAGGGTTTTTTTTAAATAAAAAAAAAACTATTTCATGCAGCCAACTGAAAGTTGGCTGCATGAAAGCCCACTAGAGGGCGCTCCGGAGGCGATCTTCCGATCGCCTCCGGCGCCCAGAATAAACAAGGAAGGCCGCAATGAGCGGCCTTCCTTGTTTTGCTTATATCGTCGCCATAGCGACGAGCGGAGTGACGTCATCGACGTCAGCCGACGTCCTGACGTCAGCCGCCTCCGATCCAGCCCTTAGCGCTGGCCGGAACTTTTTGTTCCGGCTACGCTGGGCTCAGGCGGCAAGGGGGGCCCTCTTTCGCCGCTGCTCGCGGCGAATCGCCGCAGAGCGGCGGCGATCAGGCAGCACACGCGGCTGGCAAAGTGCCGGCTGCGTGTGCTGCTTTTTATTTCGTTAAAATCGGCCCAGCAGGGCCTGAGCGGCAGCCGCTGGCGGTGTTGGACGAGCTGAGCTCGTCCAGACCGCTCAGCTGGTTAAATGCAGGTATAGAATTTGCCACAACTACTTCTTGTGGCAATGGATTCCACATCTTAACCCTCCTGGCGGTCTATTAGAAACCGCCAGGGGGCAGCGCAGCAGTTTTTTGTTTTTTTTTAAATCATGTAGCGAGCCTAGGGTTTGCTACATGATAGCCGCTGTGCAGCGGCATCCCCCCACCTGCTTTGATCGCCTCTGGCGATCTTTGATCAGGGAATCCCGTTCAAAGAACGGGATTTCCTGGAGGGCTTTCTCCGTCGTCATGGCGACAGGCGGGATGACGTCACCGACATCAAAGGGAGTCCCGATCCACCCCTCAGCTCTGCCTGGTACTGATTGGGCAGGCAGCGCACGGGGTCTGGGGGGCGGCGCGGCGGCAATCGGAGTGCACACGCAGCTAGCAAAGTGCTAGCTGCGTGTTGCAAAAAAAAAAAAATTTATGCAAAATCGGCCCAGCAGGGCACACGTCTGGTTATTTCTAAACCACTGGTCGTTTGGACGTGTGTACGAGCCTTAAGGTTTCTTTTCTCTAGACTAAATAAATCCAGTTTATCTAACCTTTCTCGATAAGCGAGACCTTCCATCTCTCGTATCAATTTTGTTGCTCGTCTCTGCACCTGCTCTAAAACTGCAATATCTTTCCTGTAATGTGGTGCCCAGAACTGAATTCCAGATGTGGCTTTAAGGCCTCTTTCACACGGGGACGTTAAGATCGCATAACGTGCCCCTAACGCAACGCATGGTGGTGTTGAAGTTGGACGTCAGATTGAGCCGCGTTATGCAGCTCTTGGTGATCTGTTTTCGTTCTATCTATACTGATAAAACAGCCGCTCCAGGATAGTGATAGGAAGTTCGGATCTTTTCAAAGGTTCGGATGATTCGAATCGGATCATTGAAAAGATCCGGATCTTTGAACCAAATCATTTTACTAGGGAAGCAGACTGGGTGAAATGACTAGCAAGACAGGACTTTCCCTGCACTGTACATTCTGTATGTTCCTGTTTCTTCCAGACAGAGACATCCACTGTGAACCGAATCGTTCATTGTGATGATCCAGATGATTCGACTCACAAAAAAGATCCGGATCAAATGAACGATTCATTCATGATCCGGACAACACTATGAGTCCAGGTTACGTGCTAGACCATTGGCAAGACCAAAAGAAAATGTGGAATTTATATTTGCTTAAAAATAAAAAGCCAATGCACATCTTCCCTCCACCCCCTACTCAATATATTCCTGCTAGGGGTGTATCTTGTTTGCTGCAGCACGCCAGAGATTGTCAGCGAGATGCAAATTATATCTATTTGTATGCAAATAGTATGTAGCTTAGATCAGAATCAGCTGGAAATAAATCACATTAGTGCAATTTGCAGCTCCATACAATTTGCATGCAACTTAGAATTATTTGCATCTCATTGACCATCAAGGGCAGTTTAGTGAAAATATTTGTTTCACTCATTTATAATCAGATGAGAAAACTAAAGAAGTGTTCCTTTTAGAGCCCTTTTCCACAAACAGTTGGTAGGCAGTGAAAAGATTGTCAAACTCTCACAACTGCTTGCTGCTGCCAAACAACTGCTTGCTACTGCCTGGTAACTGCTCACAGAGTGAGCAGTTCAGCCATCTGTAGAAAAGAGGCCCAACAGGCACATTCACAAACTATGAAGGGAATAGCAAGGGCTAGATGGTATAATACCCAATAGGAACAGCCAATGAGATGCAAAGGATTCTGAGTTGATGCTAATGTGAGTTGAATAGTTACTGTGTCATTTACATGTGGGGGTCATTGACCCAGCGTTCTGGATAATTTAGGGTGGGTTTCCACAGCAGTGATGCATTGTGGGAGACCTCATATGCTCACTCCAACCTGAATAAATTGCTAATACCATTTGTTTTAAGAAGGGAAAATGTTCTGCTTTACTGAGGGCCCTTTTCCACAAGCAGTGAAAAAAGACTGTAACCCTCACAACTGTTTGCTGCTGCAAAATTTTAAAATGTCTTCTCTATGTGATTATTTTAGTTGAATAAATGGGGAAATCAAACTAATGGATTGTACCATGCATGTCCTCAGCAGCATACCGGTTAGCACTCCCTCCTTGCAGCACTGGGTCCCTGGTTCGAAGGGCACTATTTGCACAGAGTTTGTATGTTACCCCCCCCCCCCCCCCCTTTTCCTCCAGGCACTCCGGTTTCATTCCACATCCCAAAAACTAATAGATAAGTTAACGAGCTTCCCCTTGCACTGGCCCTACCTAGACTACGATATATACACTACATACATAGACATATGACTATTTTAGGAATTAAGAATTTGAGCCCCTCTGAGGGACAAGACAATATACTCTGTGCAGTGCTGCTGAAGATGTCAGCCCTATATAAATACTAAATGTTTCTGGGTAAGTCTGCAGATGGTAGGCTGGAGAAGAGAATTGAAAGAACAAAACACTACATAAAGTAGCAAACAAAAAAAATCAAATTGCAAAATATTACTTTTTTGGCCTTGCACACCCCATACATAAGAACAAGCTAGTTTTAAACAAAAGTCATCCTCACTACTAATCTGGTTTTGAAGCGCTGATCTGCAAATACATATAATGGGCAATACCGAGATCGTTACAGCACTCCACAGATCAAAGTTTACTGAATGTGTTTACACACGACCATAGAGTGCTTCCTTGTATTTTCGCATTGTTCCACCCGAAAGAGAAAAAACTATATACGAAACAATTACCTCGACCCATGATGTTTCCGGACCCGATCCGACGACGTCTGCCGAAATTAGATTGTGCTAAAGACTTGAGTGATCACGATAAGAAAGCAAATCGCTACACTATTACTTTTATAACTTATATTTACTTTTCCACTCTATTTACTACACTTGTAAAGCGCCGCAAGCCAGATCCCATTATCCACGCGAACACACGCCGGGACACGCCCCCGACTTCTTGATTGGTTTCCAAAGCTGTGTAGTTAATCCCGTCTTCTCTATTGGTGTAAAGTTCAACGCCCATTTGTTCCAGTAACAATTTACTCCGCCCCTTACTCGACGCGTCCTGTTTTTTAAACTAAGCAATCTGATTCGACACAAATTTAATACAGATTCGCGCTGATTGGTCCATACAAACCGAGCAGCAGAGCAGACGTCACGTTATAGAGAACATACTACTACTGCTGTATAGCCGGACGTTGTACATCTTGGAGCAGAATGGGAACGAAAATGCCAGTCTCCATTTTGTGTGTTTTCAGTTCATGTACAAACTAATGTCATTAATTCCTAATGTTTTAGGTTGTCATTTACAAACTGAAATAAAATTATAAAAAAAACACTTCCACTTACCTGGTGCTTCTGCCAGCCCCTGCATCCTACCTGTGCCCGCGCCCTCTCTGAACGATCCTCCGGTCCCCCGCAGCGAGTCCGTTTCTTGATCACCGACTTACAATTTTTTTTTTATCGTAGTTCAGTTCCGCTTTAACTTTATCTGAAGAATTCATTTTATTTAAATAAATAATTTGTGTAGTGACCAAAACAAGGCATGATGGTCAATTAGAAATAATTGCTGCTTGAAAATATACTTAATAAATTCCAACTTGGCGACTGGTCCATTTTCAAGCTGCGTACATAATTTACATAATAATGCTTAGATTCAGTTCTGTGCTGAAGTGTTGCTAAAGGTGCGTACACACGCACTAGCGCCGGCAAAGATGGGTTCGCCGAACGCTTCCGCTGGGCGGACGTTCAATCGACAGTAGCACAGGTGTACGCACTGTCGGCGGACTGATAAGGCTGAGCGGATAGTTCAGAAAACAGCCTTATCAGCCCGCCGACAGCGCATACACACGTGCTACTGTCGGCTGAACGTTCGCCCAGCGGACCCATCGTTGCCGGCGGTAGTGCGTGTGTACGCACCTTTAGGGTTAGGAATTTTTGTAGCAGGGGTAGGGGAAGATTAAAGTGTCACAAACAAACAAAGATATCCTGCGCTCCAAGTCAATGCCGCATAGTCGCAGATGGTTCCCCTTTTGAGTTCAAGACACTGCAGCACTCCAGAATAGGATGGTTTGCAGAAGAACTAAAAGAAAATTGAGCGCGCCATAGTGCATTAAACGTTAAAAGGATTTTATTGGCAATTAAAAGTTCTACTCACAAACAGTGGTTGTGTAATTCGCATATCAGCGGACTGCCAGCCGCTTGCCTCTGCAGTGGAGGATGACGCACTGTGGCCAGCTACCTCCCAGTGAGACGGAGCCCAGGACATCGGAACCCGCACTGCTGGCCACAGCGCGTCATCCTCCACTGCAGAGGCAAGTGGCTGGCAGTCCGCTGATATGCGAATTACACAACCACTGTTTGTGAGTAGAACTTTTAATTGCCAATAAAATCCTCTTACTGTTTAATGCACTATGGCGCGCTCCATTTTCTTTTAGTTCTTCTGAAGATTAAAGTGTACCTGAGACGATGTAAAAAAGAAAATGTATACATATTTCTGCCCCCTCCTGTACCTGGAAATGTCCCGTGGCCCCGTCTTCCAGTCAGCTTGGTCGGGAAGCATTGCATGTTTTCTGGCCAGCGCTCTGCACATGCGTGTGACGTCACATTGACGTTATGGGCATGTGCAGAGCGCTCTTGGCCGCAGTTGCGGGCTGCACTGGTACACGCTTTCTGACCAAGCCGACCGCAAGACAGGGTCACGGGGCAATTCCAGGTACAGAAGGGGGTAGAAAGAAGATCGGGGGGAGCGGTGAGCATCAGGACAGGTTACCATACATGCCTCCTCTGCCCGTTACTCATCTTATTTTGGGCTCTGGTATCGTTTAAGATAAAGCGGGATTAAGCTCCATTTTTTTAAATAATAAAAAAATAAATGCTACATGAATTAAAATGTACCGTATATAAATTATTGCCCCTCCTCCCCATAAACACTTATTAGTTACTCTGGAGAATGTACCTGTTTGAACCGGCAGTCCCTTGTTATTACCAAAGTGAGAAAGAGGAAGTAGTTTTTTTCTGCAATTTTAAAGCGATGTGACTTTTTGGAGCAATTGCAATTTTTGGAGCCATTTTGGAGCAATTACATTTTTCATGCAGGCAAGGGCGTGACTAGAAATCACTGAGCCCCCCCTGCGGACCGGAACACCCCCTTCCCCCTCGCCCCCCCTTCTGTGAGAAAATGTGCATGTTTTTACACATACAGACACACCTGGTGTGCAGAAAACGCACACAGAAAACTGACAGACGAGTGTTCTCCCAGCCTAAGCTTATTACACTCACTCTGTCCATCTCTGATGGAGCAGAACTGGCTCTGCAGACTTCTCCTGCATCAATACAGTACAGAGCACTTGGGGAGGGGTAGAGAGGTTGGGGGCTGAGCGTTGTACACAAGAGTCTGCTGCAAACTAAATAGGGACTGTCTAAAAATCTTTGTCTGCAAAACTTTGTATGACTTCTTATAAGTGACTGAGCGGACACAGTCATTAGAACAATTGTGCAGAGAGCAGAAAGTTTTTTTTATCTCCTTACCTTTTGTCAGGAATATAGCAGCTAGTTATGAGGCTGATGATGTAAGGATAACAGGGACATATTTCTTTCATTTTTCTATCTGCTGTATATTTGGTCAGAGGTGTAGGTATGTCAGCCAGTCTGGCTTTTGGAAGGTGTCACCTGGATAATGTCTGTATGTAGATTAACCCTCCTGGCGGTTTGTCAAAATCCGCCAGGGGGCAGCAAATACGTTTTAAAAAATTGTATTTTTTTTTTCATGTAGTGAGACGAGGTCTCGCTACATGATAGCCGCTGCTCAGCGGCATCCCCCCAGCCCCTCCGATCGCCGCCGGGGATCGGAGATCAAGAGATCCCGTTCAAAGAACGGGATCTCCTGGAGGGCTTCCCCCGTCGCCATGGCGACGGGGCGGGATGACGTCACCGACGTCATCGACGTCGTGACGTCAAAGGGGACTCCGGTCCACCCCACAGCGCTGCCTGGCACTGATTGGCCAGGCAGCGCACGGGGTCTGGGGGGGGGGGGCGGCTGCGGCGACGCGTATAGCTAGCTGCGTGCAGCAAAAAAAAATTATGCAAATCGGCCCAGCGGGGCCTGAGCGGTGCCTCCCGGCGGCATAGCACGGGCTTACCGCCAGGGAGGTTAAATTTGCATTCAGGGCAGAGATCAAGGGAACTGCCATTGTCTTCATTGAATAGACCAGTCACCTTCAATAGGCAAAGGAACCTAGATAGTAATTAGGAACTGTCTACCTAGCCACTAGCCAGGAAACACTTACTTAGACAATTACCCGACCAGGTTGAAGCCCACACAGGCGTTCGGCTACCTCTTAGTCTGAATAGTGGGCTGGAAGTGGAATTGCTTTGAAATCTGTAAGGGCCTGTTTACACTACACGCAGGTTCTGCATGCAGAAAACTGACTCCAATGAATGTCTATGGGCCTGTTTCCACTGAACGTGATTATTCTGATGCAGATTTCCCATAGGCATTCATTGGAGTCAGTTTTCTGCATGCAGAATCTGCGTGTAGTGGAAACAGGCCCTTAGTGTAAACAGGATACTTGTTATTCTCAGGATACAATCTTACCTGTGAAATCTGCAACCTTCAAAAAGCTGAAACAGGAACCCTTTGAAGTTCACATATCACAGGAAGATTATGACAAGCGTTCGGTGATGTCACAAACGGGGAAATTGCATTAGTTCCTGGGGGCTGGACATTAAATGCCCCAGGGGACACTTCAGACTATTTAAGGTGGTCCAGAACAGTCACAGGTATCTTCTCCTGGAGGTAGCGCATAGCTAGGGATGATCACGACTCCTGGTCGAACAAACGGCGTCCTCCCGTCAAACAACGTTCTAACCTAAGCTGGTAACGTTCTCTTTTTTCCCCGTTTATTTTTACGCAAATATCCTTGTGTGTATTTTTGTAACTTTTATGTTTGTAAACTCTTAATTTTGTAACTTTTTATTTTGTTTTTTGTAATCTTTTGTATATACTCTGTTCTGCATTGTTCCATTTTTTTCCTGGAATAATAAATTATTATTTAATAAGCTTGACTTCTGCTGTACTAAACTAACACTCATAGCCTAGAGGAGACTGCAGTGTAGCTGTGTATAAGTCCATGCCTAATTGTATGCTTGAGCAACACTACCATATGAAATTGTAATTGCATTGTGTGTATGGGGCACTTCTGCGCTCGACAGCAGAGTGGGAGTGGCTAACAGTATCGTTCGGAACGACTGTTAGTGGTTTTGCTGCACGACAGTGTAACTTGCATTACAAGTCAGTGCCTGATTGTGCTGTGTTACTGTGCAACTGTACTGCGTGTGTGGGTGCGTGGCATTCCCGTATTCGGCCTAAGCGCAAAGCTGACCCGAATACGAAAACGCAGATTGCGTGTTGAGCACTCGACAGCTGAGTTGACGTGTCTAGCAACCGCTAGTGGTGGCAGTAAGAAGCTTTTTAGGGGCCACAGCCTTGTTTGTGGCTTGAATAAGGCTGTCCCCCGCTTGATCTGGTCAAACCCGCAGTCGGGAACCGTATACGCAGGCGTGCCGCGGGCCGGTTCCTGACACCTTTAGTTGTCAGTTTCTCCCCTGTGACTTCTGGGGGCCCCCTACGGCTGCATCAATTGCAGGGTCTATTGTTTCGCCCCTGCATGCAGGAGTGAGCTCAAGATGGATACTCACCCAGGATGAATATAAAGAAAAGTAATAAAGTATTTACCATGAAGCCAGGCTTCGGACACAGGAAAAGGTGTTTCAGGTACAGTTTATTGTGAGGGTGTAATTCAGTGGGGTAAATTATTGTATCACTCCACCCCCCACCCACCCTTCCCCACAAACATACATCTTCATGGACTACCTATTTAGATTTCCTGATTGTAATCAACATCCAGGAATGACAAAGCAATATACACAAGTGCTTGATGCCCTGTCTGACCAGATTCCAAATTACAGATTTTGGTAATTAGCACATGGCACAACATGTACATATTTAATTATTATTTACCAATATGTCCAATTGCGTGGGTGGAGGCATTCATTGACTGTGATGTGCAGAATCTCCTTATCGCCTTTCCTCTATTAATTAATCAAGGACAGGACCAGTATATGCCGTGCACACAGTGAATGAATGCTGTTGTTAAGCAGCTTGATTCCCCAGATACAAAAATTAATTGCCCATGTACCAGAGATGCCAAAATCAAATAACCATGTGTCCTAAGCGAAAAGGATTAAAATTACACTGAGGCTGCATTCATAGTGGGATGTTGCACTTCAATCTAAGCTAATCCTATGCGACGTTCACAGTGCGACGTTAGCGTTGCATTGTAACGTGTAGCGTTACGGTAACTCACTACTTGCAGTGTGTTACCTCTAAACGTACACGTTACCATGTACAGGAAAAAATACTTTTCATTGCCTGTATACTTTACTGTACCTAGTGTATGCAACGGTAACGCATCGTTAATGTGTGTTACCAACTTTTTTTTTGTGTTGCGCTGTAATGCTACATTACAATGCAACGTCTCACTGTGAATGCAGCCTGAAGCAAAAAAATCCTTATATTATATTGAATTGTATGTGTAGTATGGATAATTAATAGAACATCAGTAGCAAAGAAAAGACTCTCATATTTTTATTTTCAGTTATATAGCTGGTTTTTTATAACATTGCATCATTCTCTAATATTTGCAGTTTACAAATTACACTCTGTATTTTAATTGATGAAACAGAGCAGAGCTAATAATCCTTTGAACTTCCCAGAAGAAAAACATCCAAGGTTAAAATATAGGGCTGGTGCACACCGAGCGGGTTTTTCAGCGTTTTTGCAGCCGCTTGCGGCTGCGGATACGCTTGGTTAATGTATCTCAATGGGGTAGTTCACACCAGAGCGGGAGGCATTTTGCTGAAACGCATACTCCCGGGGTGAGGCATTTTTTGGATTGCGGCGGCGTTTCTGCCTCCAATGTAAAGTATAGGAAAACCGCAAACCGCTCTGAAAAACGGCAGTTCAGAGCGGTTTTGCAGGCGTTTTTGTTACAGAATCTGAAATCTACTACACCAAAAACGCTTCACAAAACCGCAAAATGCTCGGTGAAGTGCTACAGAAAAATAAGAAAAAGCGTTCTAAAATCTGCTAGCATTTTGCGGATCTGCTAGCGGTTTTTGGTGTGCACCAGGCCTAACCAAGGAGATAAACACTTGTATCTATCCTTCTTCTTCTAAAAATGACCTTTTTCAGTATCCCACAGTTTTATTTTATATTTAAATCTAATTTTTATGTTTTTACAGTTTCATTATCTCTTCTCAATGACACATTCATGGAAGTATGCCAGAGCTACAATCTATGAACTATTGACCATTTTTGTCTCTCTCCTGCTCTCAGAAGCCATTTACTGCTACTTTAGTGTTTTATGGCTGCAATTCCTTATCACTAAGGGTTCTGTTATAGTCCGATCCAGACAGAAACTGTCACTTGCGTACCTGATTTTTAACACTTTCAGGAAGAGAAAGAAAAAATAAATGCATCATAGTTATTTGTGTACTTGGCACTGTACATACACGTCTATTTAATTATGTCACATGTCACCATGGATGTCCTTTAAACAGACAGGAAACTGTGAGAGACAGGTTGAGAAAAGTGCTTCAGAAAATAGCATTGCTCTCTGACTAAATCAGATGGAGAGCTCAGGGAAGCTCTTTTGCATAGATAACAAGTGAAGTTTCTTAACTCTTCCTGTATTGGAAACAATATGAGACTCATATCTGTGCTACTAATGTTCTATTTCTTAGCTGTGCTACACATACAAACCACTATCTCATACATTTATTTTCTCTTCAGATTCCCTTTTAAAGAGGAACTTTACTGAATGTAACTTAATGATTAAAACTACCTGCTTTATTTCAAGTGTGTCTATCATTGGCGTCGCTAGCCCTATTTTGGGGAGGCCCGAAATCTATTTCCAGGGTAGCCCGCTGCCCCCTCCCGGCCGCCGATGTCCCCACTGCCAGACAGCCAGCAGCTTCAGACCTCGATCAGCGGGCGACCTTAGAGCGGGTGCTAGGACCTAGCGGACACCGCTGATATGCGGTATTGACATCACTTCCACATATACAGCGTGGTGCGCCCGGCGCCCGCTCTAATTGGTTGGGTCACCCGCTGATCGAGGTCTGACACGCTGCTGGCTGTCAGGTGAGGAGGCACCTGTCACTCACTACCTAACTGGGGGTCCCTGTCACTCACTACCTAACCTGGTAGTCCCTGTCACTCACTACCTAACCTGGGGATCCCTGTCACTCACTACCTAACCTGGGGGGAGCCTGTCACTCACTACCTAACCTGGGGGGCCCTGTCACTCACTACCTAACCTGGGGGTCCCTGTCACTTACTACCTACCCTGGGGGTCCCTGTCTCTCACTACCTAACCTGGGGGTTCCTGTCACTCACTACCTAACCTGGGGGTCCCTGTCACTCACTACCTAACCTGGGGGTCCCGGTCACTCACTACCTAACCTGGGGGTCCCTGTCACTCACTACCTAACCTGATGGTCCCGGTCACTCACTACCTAACCTGGGGGTCCCTGTCACTCACTGCCTAACCTGGGGGTCCCTGTCACTCACTACCTAACCTGGGGGCGCCTGTCACTCACTACCTAACCTGGGGGTCCCTGTCACTACCTAACCTGCGAGTCCCTGTCACTCACTACCTAACCTGGGGGTCCCTGTCACTCACTACCTAACCTGGGGGTCCCGGTCACTCACTACCTAACCTGGGGGTCCCTGTCACTCATTGCCTAACCTGGGGGTCCCTGTCACTCACTTCCTAACCTGGGGGTCCCTTTCACTCACTACCTAACCTGGGGAGCCTGTCACTCACTACCTAACCTGGGGGTCCCTGTCACTACCTAACCTGGGGGTCCCTGTCACTCACTACCTAACCTGGGGGTCCCTGTCACTCACTACCTAACCTTGGGGTCCCGGTCACTCACTACCTAACCTGGGGGTCCCTGTCACTCACTACCTAACCTGGGGGTCCCGGTCACTCACTACCTAACCTGGGGGTCCCTGTCACTCACTGCCTAACCTGGGGGTCCCTGTCACTCACTACCTAACCTGGGGGCGCCTGTCACTCACTACCTAACCTGGGGGTCCCTGTCACTACCTAACCTGGGGGTCCCTGTCACTCACTACCTAACCTGGGGGGCGCCTGTCACTCACTACCTAACCTGGGGGGTCCCTTTCACTCACTACCTAACTGGGGGTCCCGGTCACTCACTACCTAACCTGGGGGTCCCGGTCACTCACTACGTAACCTGGGGGTCCCTGTCACTCACTACCTAATCTGGTGGCACCTGTCACTCACTACCTAACCTGGAGGTCCCTGTCACTCACTACCTAAACTGAGGGGCGCCTGTCTCTACCCAAACTGGGGGCTCCTGTCACTACATACACTGGGGGGGGGGATCCCTGTCACTACCTGAACTGGGGGGCTCCTGTCACTACCTAAACTGGGGGACTCCTGGTGCTACCTTAACTAGGGGGCACCTGTCGCTACCTAAACTATCCAGGCCAGCCAGCCCAGCATCACCACCAGCCAACCAGCCCAGAATCACTGTCAAAAAGGCCACAGCAGCACCACCAGTCAGGACAGCTTTTACTTCAACCAGCCAAGCACAGCCCAGCATTACCGCCAACCAGGTCACAGCATCACCGCCAGCCAACCCAGCCACAGCATCGGCCACAGCATCACCGCCAGCCAACCCGGCCACAGCATCACCGCCAACCAGGCCACAGCATCACTGCCAGGCCTTTCAGCCCACACATCATCCCCAATCCAGCCAAAACCAGTATTGCCAGGCACAGCAGCTAGTAGAGGAGAATTCAGAAGCCAGGTGAGAGGTGTCTAGCATATTAAGGGGGCATTCTGCCTATTTATGTGAAATGCTGTCTATTTATGTGCCGCATGACTGCTGAATTTGTCTTGTTGGGGGCCTCATGATTTGTTGGGGGCCTCAAGATTGCTGAATTTGTCTTGTTGGGGGCCTCATGATTTGCTGGGGGCCTCATGATTGCTGAATTTGTCTTGTTGGGGGCCTCATGATTGCTGAATTTGTCTTGTTGGGGGGCCTCACGATTGCTGAATTTGTCTTGTTGGGGGGCCTCACGATTGCTGAATTAGTCATGTAGGGGGGCCTCATGATTGCAGAATTTGTCTTGATAGGGGCCTCATGATTGCTGATTTTGTCTTGTTGGGGGGTCACATGATTGCTAACTGCGAGACTATGGGAAAAGCTGAATAATCATCATATGAGACAATAGCATTAAACCTACTTTTTTAGCTTTTTAAAACAGAAAATAAAACTGAGAGGTTCTAAAAAAATGAATACATTTTTTCAGGAGTAGGATGGATGAAATAGTTTATCTTCACAGTTTATTTTCAACTTGGATTTTCCATAATGTTCATGTATGTGTTAAAATGTTTGTTCAGTATTTACGGTAGTTTTTATTGCTGTTGCCACTTTGCGGTAGATAAGTGACTTTTGGGTTGCAGTTTGGGCACTCAGCCTCCAAAAAGTTCGCCACCACTGTCCTAATCTAATGTCCCACCATTGCTAAGTTCATGTAAATTTGTCTCCACCCGTGACCACACCCACATTCTGGTCCATAGCCACTATCGGTGCGGCGCGCTACACACAACATAACCCTCATATTTTTCGGCGCGCTAGCTGCAGTTTGCTGTTCCCTGCTGCCTACAGTATGTACAGTATAAGCTGTTCTCTAGTGCCTGCACTATGTGCTGATCTACCTCCAGTGTGTACAGTATAAGGTGTTATGCTGAGAATACATGGGCGGCTAATTGGCCGCCGGATCGACCCCAGCCGCGTCCCCGCCGTGTCCCCGCTCGTCTGCGCGGATCGATTACCGCTCGTCCCCGCCGGCGCTTCCTTATCAGCGCTCGATTCCCTGCCATTGTCCGCCGGCAGGGATCAAGCGGGCGAGGGTCGAGCAGCTTGATCGGGCCAGCTGAATATTATCAGCTGGCCGGATCAGCTGGTCGATACACGGTACAGAAACGTACTGTGTATCCCCAGCATTACTCTGTGCCTTTACTGATTGTAAACCAGCTGTATTGTATGCTGATCCCTGCTACTTTCAGTATGTACAGTATTAGCTGTAAAGCCTGGTACACACATACAATTTTGATTAGGCAATTTTAGCTCTGTTCATCAAATTCATTGGACTCAATTCACTAAGATCATGCTGGAGATAATAAGGCAAGAGAAAACTTACCTCCACACAGTAAAAGAGTTATCTTATCTCTTCATTCCTTACGTTACCTCCTTTGTAGTTAATTTACCTCCTCTGTAGTTAAGTTACCTTCTCTGTAGTTATTTTCACACTGTAATGATCTGCTCAGCTGCCTGTGCAGGCAGGCAGCTTTTTGACCATTGTTTAGACTTGCATGCTGCAGGACTCTGGAAAGGGAGCTTCTGTCAGTTTTGCAGCTTGTGTTTGCTGATGAATTTGCATACGTTGTCATGCAAATTGCCTGGCCACATTCATTGGAGGCGTGTACTATAAGTACTATGTGTTTCCCACAATGCTTGGCTGGTCATAAGGATTCCTTCCTGTGAAACACTCCTGGAGGAGTGTCAGCCTTACTCTTTGTTTGAAGTTCAGCTTAGAGTAATTTCTGAAACTGCGCTAGGCAGGTTCCCCTAGTGCAGTTAGGATTGCTTATCTGTTTTGTTTGTTCTGTTACAATTGTCCTGTCCCAGCGGTGGTCGACTGGAAATCGTTCTGATCTCTGTACTTGAAGTATAGCTGGTGCAGCGGTTGCTACCAGCTATCTCTTCTGATCTGTCTCACCTGGATAGCACTAGCATCTTGCGCTAGCGCTGTGGATCCTTCTGTTCTGTCTCCTTGGATCGCGCTAGCCACTTTCCGCTAGTGCTGTGGATCCTTCTGTTCTGCCTTCCTGGATCGCACTAGCATCCTGCGCTAGTGCTGTGGATCCTTCTGTTCTGCTACTCTGTCTGCCTGGATCGCACTCGCCTAGCGCTAGTGCTGTGGATCCTTCTGTTCTGCTACTCTGTACCTGGATCGCACTAGCATCCTGCGCTAGTACTGTGGATCCTTCTGTTCTGTCTTCCTGGATCGCGCTAGCCACTTTCGCTAGTGCTGTGGATCCTATCTCTCGCTTGTCCCTGTTTTCGTGTGTCTGTCTTGTCTGCTACGAACGCTTGCTGGAGGCTCGGTGAGGTAACCGTTAAGCAAGCGCTCGCGTCCTCTGTTACATGTTTGTCTGTCGATGGTTAGTTAGGCGTGCTTGTCTCTATTGTGCTTATCACGTGGAGACCGCGCATGAACGCGTGCACTGTTGCGAATGAGTGCGGTGTTCGCGTTCAGTTAGCGTTTGTTATTTTCCGTATCTCCTCATTGTATGATTTGCTGTGCCTTTGTTATCCTCGTATTCTGTTCTGATCTGCCTTGTTATTATTATTATTATTATTTATTTTATTATATTTATTTTTTGCAGCTTCTACGATGCGGTTGACAGGTGAGTGGTTAGGGAGGGGACCGTGTGGGAGATGTGCCTACACGGGGCGTCCCTGTTAAACGACGCAATTCACGATTGCGTCCAACCGAAGCCTCCCACCTGAATGCTAATCTATGTAATTCCTGCTAGGTATGGTACAGCAGGCAAAGGGTGTATGACAGTGCACCTGATTGGCTGACAAGCGTCTGCTGGCCAGATAGAGGCAGGATATTGCTCTGACTGGAAGTTAGCAATTGTGTTTGTTGCAGTTGGCATTCAGTTTAGAGGTGGTGGGGTGAGTTCCCTGGAGGTGAGAGGTCCAGGGCTTGCCCGCACTTCCCTCTAGGTGTTGCATGGTGGTTTGGGGGCCCCAGTGAGTGAGAGAGACCTGGGGCCCCTGGGCTGTCATGTGGACCAGTGTTTTTGATTTTAAATTTTATTTTTTGCAGCTTCTACGATGCGGTTGACAGGTGAGTGGTTAGGGAGGGGACCGTGTGGGAGATGTGCCTACACGGGGCGTCCCTGTTAAACGACGCAATTCACGATTGCGTCCAACCGAAGCCTCCCACCTGAATGCTAATCTATGTAATTCCTGCTAGATATGGTACAGCAGGCAAAGGGTGTATGACAGTGCACCTGATTGGCTGACAAGCGTCTGCTGGCCAGATAGAGGCAGGATATTGCTCTGACTGGAAGTTAGCAATTGTGTTTGTTGCAGTTGGCATTCAGTTTAGAGGTGGTGGGGTGAGTTCCCTGGAGGTGAGAGGTCCAGGGCTTGCCCGCACTTCCCTCTAGGTGTCGCATGGTGGTTTGGGGGCCCCAGTGAGTGAGAGAGACCTGGGGCCCCTGGGCTGTCATGTGGACCAGTGTTTCTGATCTGCCTTGTGTCACTTTTGGCAATCGCCTTTCTTGCGGTTGCGTTTCTGTTTCGTATCTGCTGTTGTGTGTGCGCTGTCGCGGGGTGGCGACTAGATTGGCGCACACACATACAACCTGTCCCTTTGCTCGTTCTCATTCGCAATTGCTTCTCTTGCGATTGCGTTCTGCGCTTCGTACAATTCCTGTCTGGCATTTGTGGAGGTACAGAGGATTGGTTCCTCTGCACTCCTCAGCGCCATCTGCCGACAGGAATTTCCCTCTACGGGTGCGTAGCACCTTTTGCTGGGTTCCTGCAATTATACGCTTGTGGAGGATTTCCGCCGTATCGGCGCACGCGTTGTGCGCCGATCACGGAGAAAGTTCCACAATCGTTACACACACGCAGTTAATGAACAGCCTGTCTTTAACTCTGGAGTTATTTTAAGGATTGCAGAGTTAACTTAAAGACAGAAGAGTTAACTTTAGGTTTGCCTGAGGTAAAATGTTTCCTGAATACTACATGCCTTATCACCATGGTAACAACTCTAGAAGAGTTATTAAAGACAGGAGATAAGCTTAGTGAATTGAGACCATTGGCCTCAATTCACTAAGATCATGCTGGAGATAATAAGGCAAGAGAAAACTTACCTCCACACAGTGAGAGAGTTATCTTATCTCTTCATTCCTTAAGTTACCTCCTCTGTAGTTAAGTTACCTCCTCTGTAGTTAATTTACCTCCTCTGTAGTTAATTTACCTTCTCTGTAGTTATTTTCACATGCAGTTAATTAACAGCCTGTCTTTAACTCTGGAGTTATTTTAAGGATTGGAGAGTTAACTTAAAGACAGAAGAGTTAACTTTAGGTTTGCCTGAGGTAAAATGTTTCCTGAATACTACATGCCTTATCACCATGGTAACAACTCTAGAAGAGTTATTAAAGACAGGAGATAATCTTAGTGAATTGAGGCCATTGTCTGTTGACCCACTTACTGCATAGGGTTGGTAAAATTGGTCAGTGATTGACCAATCAAACTTGTATGTGCATCTTTGATCTATGCCTATACTGATTGTAAATTATCTAAATAAAGGAGAGGGGGCTCCATCCAATATTTCGATGGGCAGGCCCGTTATCTGTAGCTTACACCGTTGCTAAGTTCATGTACATTTGGCCCCACCCATGGCCACGCCCACTTACTCCATGACCACGCCCATTTTGCCGCATATACCCCCCACCTAGTGCCCACAGGTGCCCCCTGATCTCCAAGGACCCTAGGAACACACCTGGTGTCTATGATTCTTTAGAAAAGGCGGGTTAGTGTGTGGCTTGGTCTACAACTAACAGAATATACTGTATTGGTGACCTCATGCAGACCAGACTAATGCCCGCTATTCTTTCAAAAAGCACTTCAATGATTGCCATTGGGACACGGAGACTATGGAAATGAGAAGCAGGGTGAGATATTTGGCAATCAGGGCAGGATTTACAATATTTCTTGACATACCCAAGAACTCAGGGTCAAAAAAAACTTTTTAAACACGGTCCTTGGTCTCCTGGTCCCCCCAGGACATGTTTATGCGTAAGGTCTAGGACCATTGTCCGGGTGGGGCTAACGCATAATGAGCTGTTCACAATTTCATCCCAAACCTTATAAATCCTCTGTGGCCAGGTAGAGTTCCACAATCTCAATGAGCTGGCCTGCTGACTGTGGGTCTGCATGGCTCACCCATATCTGTAACGGCTGTGGCAGAGAATGCAAAAAGAGGTCTACTGTGACCCTTTCAACAATCTGGGAACCTGCAAATTTCTCTGATTCAAGCCATTTCTTCACAAGATGGTGAGTTTGCTACTGAGATAGTCCAGTTATGGACTCATTTGGCCCACACAGTTGATGTGACACCACAATGTGGTAGAATCTCATCTCTCTGTCTGACATACTCTTTGGTGTCTTCTATGGCAAGGTCAAAGTAGGCTTTTGGGCACCGCCAGTCTGGAAAGCCATTACTAATTCTGCCCACTATGGCTGAAGCCAAGATTCCCTCTCTGTAGTCCTTTAAATGTATGAGGGAAAGCCTTAACATCATCACGTGGTGTCATTTTCTGGTGGAAATTACTTGCACAAATAGATCCTACAATGTCAGGGTCAATCACCTTACCTGTCTTGTTACAGACTGCTAGGTGTTGCATTAACTCAGGCAGTGCCTTTTCGTCTGCTTCTGAAGTACGATCTTCTGCTTCCTTCGCTGAAGCCAGGCTCGCAAACATAGCCAGAGAATTCTGCTGCCTCGTCTGGGTCTGTTGTAGCAAAGCTGCATTGGTTTGTTGCTGCTTGATATTGGTCTCTTGTAGAGCCGTGCCAGGTTCCTCCATACTGATGTGTAAGCTTTTAATTGTCTTGTAAAGCACACTTGCTCTTTAAGAGTGCTGTCTCTATGCTGCCCACATTCTCTGTGAGGGAGCAGTTTCAAGTAGTGAGCTTTTAGCGGGAATAGAGCAGCTCAAAGCTCAGTTGAATCTCAATTCATTTGAATCAACAACAGGTTCAACAAACAGCAGGTTGTATTCCGGTAGTCAAGAAAACAAACAAAAATGCAGGGTCAACTCAGACCAGGTGCTTACAACACCTAAACAAAAGGACAGTCCAAACAAATTCAAAGTTTTAAAATCGCTTCTTCCTGTAGATAAACAAATTCTTTTCTTCATAGACTGACAGAACCTGCTTGCCACACCTCCATCACACCTCTGACCAAGAGGCAGTGCTCAACTATCTTTTAAAGTGGAACTGGACTCTTGCACAGGACAGATGGAAAACATAGATAAATGCACCCTGTATGTATTTAGAGAGTTTAGCGTGTCTAACTCCCCCTCATCTGTGACTAATCATCACCGTAATTTGATCTCTCAGCTGTGTCAGCTCAAGAATCTCCTCTGACATGGCAGAGCAGCTAATTAGTAAACACAGGGCCCCATATGCAATTCATTTTTTCACCTATGTTTTCTCCTGGGAGATAATTTTTAATCTTCTGTTTAAAATAACTTTTCAGCACTCTGCAATTGAAAAAAAAAATATCAAAAGTAGGTGGAAAAACACTGCCAAAATTATTCTGAGCGTTTTCTTGCTTCCTAGTGGCTTAAAAAGCATTTTATTGACAAGGTGTAAAAATATCAACTTGGAGAAAACTAAGGAAAAAATAATAATTGCATATGGGCCAGGATGTTAACAATATTTCTGCTTTCAGTGAAAGATGAAAGTAGACATACTGCAGATCAAAGTCGGTTCGCTCATGAAGCAAGTTGAAACACTTGCATCAGGTGCAGAGATTACAGGGGCTGCTTGTTTGTACTGTGTTTACACTTACAGCATGCAGTCAGAGTAGGAGGAGAAACAAGAAGATAGCGAGCGAGGTGAAGAGATCATTATTGGGGAAAAGCAGCTTGTTGTGCTGTGTGAGGAGTCTTGACAGTGAGTGAGGAGGGTGAGGCAGAAGAGCAGCAGTGTTTCATTTGACTTGCACAGCAGAAGGGAGGAGGTGGCACTGCTGTCCTGACTGAGGAGGAACTGTGGACGGACAACTGGCTGAGGGTGAGCAGTTTGTTTGTCACAGACTCGCAGCCAGCCAGTGTGTTATTGTGTTGAGCTGGCTAGCTAACCACCGGGGGCACCTACCTGGCTAACTTATACTGTGGGCAACTATACTGGCTAACTATACTGGGGCCAACTATACTGGCTACCTATACTGGGGGCAACTATACTGGCTGCCTACTGGGAGCACCTACCTGGCTATCCTATACTGGGGGCAACTATGCTAGCTGCCTATACTGGGGGCACCTATACCTATACTGGGGGCAACTATACTGGCTACCTATACTGGGGCATCTACCTCTCTAACCTAACTGTGGGCAACTATACCTGGATACCTATACTGTGGTCAGCTATACCTGGCTACCTATACTGGGGGTACCTATACCTGGCTTCCTATACTGGGGGCACCTATACCTGGCTACTTATACTAGGGGGCACCTATAACTGACTTCCTATACAGGGGGCACCTATGCCTGACCACCTATCTACCTATACTGAAGGTGTTTTTTTTTGGGGAGGGGTCGCAGTTTGCCTCAGGCAGCAAAAAGTCTAGAACCGGCCCAGCTACAGATTTATTGCTGGATTTGTATCAGCTGTAACAAACGAATGTTTTTCTTTAAAGGTTATTATGCTGTTGCGTATCTTTTAGACCTGAGAGGCAGTTCAGGTCCACTTTTACACCTGTAAAACAGCCAAGAGAAAGACAAAACCTAAAGATACAATCAGAGGCTGTTTGAGATTTACATGGGGCCCCAAGCACTTTATTGCTATGAAGCCCCAAACCTAACAAGGGCAGTTTCAGTGTCAGAGAGGTGTAATAAGGAAACAGTTAAAGATTACCACTATGCAATGCACATATGGTGTTCATTACCAGCATAGCATCAAGGAACAGCTAATAAGATGGATGACGTCCAGGGGCTCCAGTGCAGTTACAGCCTCAGCATCCCCTATTGCTACACCACTGGACACAATATACTTAAGACCCAAAAGCAAGGCTTAAAGAGAACCTGAGGCATCAAACATTTAAAAAAGCAAATTCTTACCTGAGGAGAGGGAAGCCTCTGTATCCTCCAGAGGCTTCCCATGCTGTCCTCTGGTCCTCTTTAAAGGAGAACTGTAGAGAGAGGCGTATGGAGGCTGCCGAATTTATTTAAATTCAAGCAATACCAGTTACCTGGCTATCCTGCTGATCCTCTGCCTCTAATACTTTAAGCCATATACCCTAAAAAGCATGCAGCAGATCAGGTTTTTCTGACAATTTTGACAGATATGAAAAGATTAGCTGCATGCTTGTTTCTGGTGTGATTCAGCCACTACTTCAGCCAAATAGATCAGCAGGGCTGCCAGGCAACTGGTATTGCTTAAAAGGAAATACATATGGCAGTCTCCATATACCTCTCACTACAGTTCTCCTTAATATCGGGGCCACTCCTCTTCTGGCACGAGTGCTGCCACACCTGCGCAGTAGCACAGAGGCTACGGCTTACTGCACAGGCACGACCGTACTCTCGTGCCAGAAGAAGAGTTTGGCCCTGATGCGATAATTGACAAGCCCTTGTAATATTTTTGGGGTCCGCACTTGGCGACAGGGGCCTGGAAGATGGTGTGGAGGCTTCCCTCTTCCTAGGTGAGCATTTATTTTTGTACCCAAGGTTCACCTCAGGTACACTTTAACCCCTGCCAATCCTGACAGTCAAGCACAACTTTTCTCCAGAGCTGCTAGTGCTACAAGGCATTTGTTTTTTTAAATTAGAGTTGTTGTCTCTATGATTTTTGGGGTTCTCTTTTTTGTTTTTTCTTTTTTGAGGATTGAGGCTGCTTTCTTACATTCCATCTAAAGAGAAATTCTAGACTCATATCTGGTGTCTAAGTTAAGGTGAACTTTGTTGGTTATGTATTTCAGTCATGGCTATACTGACCACTGACAGTATTAAAGAAAAGTGTGGCGACAGCTGAAATGTTACATGAATGCACAGTGATGTAATACAGGAAGGTGTAAGTACTATGGGTCACAGGGAAGTGCAGTAGCTGCAGACATGTTACAGAAAGATGCAGTGAGTCCAGTGACCACTGATATATAACAGGAAATGGAGCAACTGCTGAGTTGCTAGAGAAAGATGTAGATACTGTTGATGTGTTGCACAATGACACAATTACTACCACCAACATTTTACACAGTGGCGTAGCTACAAACCTCTGGGCCCCGATGCAGAATCTGGATGTGCCCCCCTCCCCGGCAACAATAGCCCCCCCCCCCCCCGGCAACAACAGCCCCCCCTCCCCCGGCAACACCCGACGCACACACATATCCGAATCCCTATAGCCAGCTATAGGTCCCCCCAGTATAGGTAGCCAGGCATAGGTAAGCCAGTATAGTTGCCCCCGGTATAGGTTAGCCAGGTAGGTGCCTCCAGCATAGGTAGCCAGTATAGTTGCCCCCAGTATAGGTTAGATAGGCAGGCGCCGCCGGTATAAGTTAGATAAGTTAGACAGGTGCCCCCAGTACAGGTTAACTAGGTGGGTGCCTCTAATATAGGTAGCCAGAATAGTTGCCCCCAGCATAGGTTAGATAGGTAGGTGCCCCCAGTATAGGTTAGTTAGGTAGGTGCCTCCAATATAGGTAGCCAGTATAGTTGCCACCTGTATAGGCTAGCTAGGTGCCCCCAATACAGGTTAGATAAGTAAGTGCCCCCAGTATAGATTAGATAGGTAGGTGCCCCCCAGTATAGGTTAGATTAGGTAGCTGCCCCCCAGTATAGGTTAGATGAGGTAGGTGCCCCCCAGTATAGGTTAGATAGGTAGCTGCCCCCCAGTATAGGTTAGATTAGGTAGCTGCCCCCCAGTATAGGTTAGATTAGGTAGCTGCCCCCCAGTATAGGTTAGATAGGTAGGTGCCCCCCAGTATAAGGTTAGATTAGGTAGGTGCCCCCCAGTATAGGTTAGATTAGGTAGGTGCCCCCCAGTATAGGTTAGATTAGGTAGGTGCACTCCAGTATAGGTTAGATTAGGTAGGTGCCCCCCAGTATAGGTTAGATTAGGTAGCTGCCCCCAAGTATAGGTTAGATTAGGTAGCTGCCCCCAGTATAGGTTAGGTAGCTGCCCCCCAGGATCATGGCCGGATTTCTGGCAAGGCCACATAGGCCATGGCCTAGGGCACCAGATAAACAAGGGGCGGCCTGCAGACAGTGGGCATTATTTGCAGGGCATTATTTGCAAGTGTCCAAACAAATGAAAGGGGTCAGGATAACTGCACTATTAGTACCAGCTGGCATCTGCCTGTGTTGTGCTCAGGGCCGGCTCTACCATAGGGGCAAAAGAGGCAATTGCCCCAGGGCCCCAGAGCCTGCAGGGGTCCCCAGTGGCTACAAGAGGCAAAACTATTTCAAAAAGACCTTATAGTTTTAGAGAAAATCGATTTTAAAGTTTCAAAGGAAAAAAAAATACACATTTAAAAACCCGATGACTTTAATGGTTAATACGGTAGCAAATCCACCTTAAATGCTAGAAACCCTAAATTTGCAGGATATGTTAAGGAAATCATTGGGAATAAGAAGAAAAAAAACAATTTTTCAAAAAGACCTTATAGTTTTTGAGAAAATCGATTTTAAAGTTTTGAAGGAAAAAAGTATACCTTTAAATGCGGTAAATGTCACTTTTAGTAGCAAACCTAATGGTAGTGTAATTTTACATGTATCAGAAGAAAGAGCAATGAATTTCCTGATGGGGTTTCCAGGGGGTTCATACGCAGTACGTATGGACCTCCTGGAAACCCCTCCGCAGCCGCAGTGCTTTGGTCAGGGATCGCTATACAGCTGCAATATGTCTGTATGAAGATCCCTGGCATTTTTTCCTATTTTCCCAATTTATTTGTGTTTAGAGTGTGGGAAATGTTTTTTAAAAAATTATGTGGGGTCCCCCCTCCTGAAACATTTTAACCCCTTGTCCCCCATGCAGGCTGGGATAGCCAGAATGTGGAGCTCCGACCGATTGGGGTTTCACACCCTGACTATACCAGCTGCAAAAAAGGTCCCTTAATGCCGATTTTTGTTCCTGGGTATCTGTTGGGGGCCCCACAGGTTTATTTTGCCCTGGGGCCCCATTGTTGATAAAACCGGCCCTGGCTGTGCTACAGGCAGCTGCAATCCGTTAACCAAACGTTTGTGAACAGTGTGTGATTAGCAAAAAGCCAGACCTTGTCCAGTGACATAGCAGCAGCTGCAGGCAGTTACAGAAGGCCGGGTCTCACGCACTTGGTGTGGGGAATGAAAGGACCAGGGGCAGCACCAGCAAATAGTACAGAATACAGAAGGCAGCCTCTCACAGTACCCATTTCTTAATTATTGATTGGCCAGCGCTGTTACCCTGGAGAAAGCAGCGGGTGCAGGACTCACTTTTACGTGTTGCTGACCCCACCCAATGTCCAATTGTGAGACACTATTGACTACGTGTGTGTGGTGGACGGCTCCCATGTCCCACCACGCCCATCACCTGTAGATTGCTTGATTGACCAATTCCCCCGTGTGACGTGATTGATTCACTTCACGTTGCCATGGAGACCTCTGCACTAGCCACAATAGTGGACACCAGCGGCCCAAACATTTTTGTGTGTGTGTGTGTGTGTGTGTGGAGAGAGGTGGTAGGATACGGTTTCGGTTGGGGTGGCTGGTAATAGTCGGCCTTGGGCGGTAAGAAGTACAAATCCGGCCCTGCCCAGGATAGACTAGGTAGCGCCCCCCCCCCCCCCAGGATAGATTAGGTAGGTAGCTGCCCCCCAGGATAGGGTAGAGTAGGTAGCTGCCCCCCCAGGATAGATTAGGTAGGTAGCTGCCCCCCAGGATAGGGTAGGTAGCTGCCCCCCAGGATAGGGTAGGTAGCTGCCCCCCCCCCAGGATAGATTAGGTAGGTAGCTACCCCCCAGGATAGATTAGGTAGGTAGCTGCCCCCCAGGATAGATTAGGTAGCTGCCCCCGGTTTGCCCCCACATAATGGAGGGGGGAGCCGCAGCCGCGGGGAGGGCAGCCCGACCTCTCCCTCCCTTCCTCTCCCCGCCCCCCCCCCCCCCCCCTCAGATGCAGAGTGAGCACGCACGGAAGCGCTGTAGGCAGAACTCACCTCCGTCCCTGGTTCCACTCGCCGCTGATCTCCTCCCGCTCTGCATAGATGCTGTTACACACGCAGCTTCCTGTTTAGCCGGAAGCAGCGTGTGTAACATTATCTATGCAGAGCGGGAGGAAACCAGCGGCGAGTGGAACGCAGGGAGGTGAGTTCTGCCTACAGCGCTTCCGTGCGCCGCTCACTCTGCATCTGAGGGGGGGGGGGCCCGGGTAGAGGAAGGGAGAGGTTGGGCTGCCCTCCCCGCGGCTGCGGCTCCCCCTCCCAATAGCGCGCACGGCCCTCCACACGAACATTGGCCCCCCAGGACCCTCCCCTGCCTCTTTAGGAGCCGGGCCCGGTCTCCATGGCGACCGTTGCGACCCCGGTCCCGGTCGCCATAGCGACCGTTGCGACCCGGTCCCTACGCCACTGATTTTAGACACACTGCAGTTTTATTGCAGGATTTGTATCAGTTGTAACAAAGAAAGGTTATTTGCATATCTTTTAGGGCCCTTTCACATCAAGGTGGTGTGGTATTTCTACTGCACCCCACTGCCGTTCAATTAAAGTCTATGGAGACTTTCATACTAGGACGTTACGGCGCGCGATGCAACGGAAGTGACGTTTTCACCGCATCCCTGATGCAGGGCTTGAACTACGTTACTGTTCGGATTCTGTGGCAATCTGCGTCAGCCCTGAAGTCATGTTAGTCTATGGCGACTCGTGTATTCTAAAAAAACTCACTGACGCGATGTTGCGACGCTCATGCCTGGAAACGTATTTTAACAACACGCTTCAGTGCACTTCCATATAGCAAAGCAGGCAGTGCACGGCAAGCGCGCATCACTTCCTGCCTAGCCTATTGCGCGGTGTTCACTGAAAGCCTGTTTTTTGTTTTCACAGTGTGATGTGGTGTGTCGGGCGCGACGCACCGAATCGTTGACGCTGGTTTCCAGTGTGAAACCAGCCTTAGAGCAGAGAGGAAGTTCTGAGTTCATGTCCTCTTTTAGAAAACATCCTGGTATTTAGGCTCTTTTACAGTCTCACATTTAATGTTAGGGAAGGGTTGTGGTTAGAGTTAGAGCTATTGATTGGGGGTAACAGAAAGATAGGGGTTAAAGAAAACCTTAACTGAAAATTAAAAGTCAAAATAAATATAAACACTTCATACTTACCTGCTGTGTAGTCTACTCAATCTCTTTCTCCTCTCCTGCGTCCTGTTTGTCCGCTGTGATCTTTGGAATTCCCTGTCCTCCATTTTGCAAATGGCCATTACCCCATAACAGCTTCCTGGTCAGCACACTGTTAAACTGTAATATCGCCCACTTGAGCCATAGGGAAACATGGACATTGCCTTGCACATTGAGTTGTAACTGACAGCAGCTGATATATAACTGACAGCAACTGGTATATTTGAGTTTTGACAAAATATTCTCAGAACTGGAAGGGATCACTGTAAGAAGAAAATGGTGAGCTTCTGAGTGGAACTGACGGTGAGGTGAGTATGTAATATTAATTTGCAGCTATATCATGTGTATATTTTAAATAATTTTACTCAGTTCAGGTTCCCTTTATATGTACTGCCACATCAGGGGGCTCAGTTAGATAAAGGAGAGGTGTAAGGTCAGTGGGTTAGTGCTATATTAGAGGTATTTGGGTAATTGGCAGACATCTCTTCTCTTGATATTCTTTTGCCAAATGAATGAAGACATCCATTCCATGTGCACCAACACAAATTTAAAGTGTACCAGAGACAAAGAAAAAAAAAAAGTTTTATACATACCTGGGGCTTCCTCCAACCCCAATGCACACAAATTGCTCCCCATGCCACCGTCCTCCTCTGCCTGCAGCTCCGGTATCGGGTTCTGTTAGTTCTGCCAGTCGTGGCCAGTCTGCGCAAGAGGAAGTGCGTCTCTACATATCTCTCCAGCGGTAGTGGTACCTTCTGGTACCACTAAATTACATCCAGGGTCGGACTGGGCCACAGTAGTACAGTTTTTTTTCCTCGGTGGGCCCCGCCTCCAGGTCTCTGGTGGGCCCCCCCTCCTTGTCTGACAGAGCTGAGCTCCAATTGCTGCCTGCAGCACAAAAATTCTCTTCTCAGTGCTGTAATCACTCATGCTGAGAGCAATGGCGTAGCTAAGGAGCTGTAGGCCTCGATGCAAATTTTATAATGGGGCCCCCCAAGCACTCTATACATAACAATTGATACAACGCACCAAAACCTGCCAATGGCAACTACAGTGTCAGAGGTGCAAGAAAGGGATGGGAAATAGCTTGCTAATGATTACCACTGTTCAAAGTATCTATAGAAGTGATTATTATGAGCACAGGACCAATATAGAGAGGTAATACTGTAGTTGAGGGAGGGCCCTTCGGGGCCTCTTTGGCCCAAGGGCCCCGATGCAGTCGCAACCTCTGCAACCTCTGCGTTCGCAACCTCTGCAAAGTAGGACATTACTTTATATTGAAGGAGGGGACTCTATGCAAAGTTTTGCTGGGCAGCAGTGTCTCTGAATTACAATGCTGCTAAGATCATGTACATTTGGCCCTGTCCATAATACATCATGACCACGCCCACCTTCCGGTGCATGGTCACGCCCTTTTTTCACCGCAATCATGGGATGTGTGGGCCCCAGGTTGAATTTTTTTTGGTAGGCCCCCAGTGTCCCAGTCCGACCCTGATTACATCTCAAGAGTCTGTAAGCCCAAACCTCCTTTATACAAAAAAACTTGAGTTGAAATTAATTAAATTTATGAACTCTAAAGAGTACCCAAGGCGAATATCACGCAACAAAATTAGATACCGCATTTTTCAGCCTATAAGACGCTCCTGATCATAAAACGCACCTAGATTTAGAGGAAAAAAACCGGGGTGGGGGATGCTTGGTGGAGGCAGGGGGGGGGGGGGAAATACTAAACCTGGTGCATCCATGGTGAAGGGGCATCTTGAACCTCTTGTGCCTCCGTGTCCTCTGTGTCTCCCATGTGTCCGCATCTGTCCTCCTTGTATCCTCCTCTATGCCCCTTTGTGTCTCCCTTGTGTCCTCCTCTATGCCCCTTTGTGTCCCCCTCTGCATGGGCACAGTACAGGGAGTCCCCGACACTGCAGAGGGTTGGAGGTTCATATTGGCAGGCGATCACAAGTCAGGAACTCTCTGCATTTGGGCTATAAGATGCAGTGACTTTTTTCCCCACTTTTGGGGGAGAAAAAGTGAGTCTTATAGTCTAAAAATACAGTACTTAGCTATCCTCCCAACCTCCTGGCCCCTGGCATTGCTGCATGCGGACCCTGTGGATTTATGCATCAGCAGACCAAGTCGTGCATTAAACAGAAGTGCGATTGTGATCTTCAGGAGGGTCCCAGGCACCTGTGGGGGTTGGAAGGAGGATGTGGGAAGCCTTTGCATGATCCAATGCCTTTCCTCTTCTTAGGTATCTCATTTTTTGCTTGACCCTCGGGTTCTCTTAAAGAAGAGGCAACAATGCAATTGTAGAAATGTAAAATGCAAACAGCCACAGTTAAGGCAGCCCTGAATATAGAAAACAAACCACACTACTATCGGGACACCTCCTTTACACACACATGAACTTTCAGATAATTTTCTAGTGGAACCTTATGAACGTATGTCTACTATGTAACATCCCATCCTTAATCCTTGGGCTTTCATATGGAGTTGGCCCACCCTTTGCAGCTATAACTTCTTCAGCTCTACTGGGTAGGCTTTCCACATGGTTTAGAAGAGTGATGGCTAACCTTGGCACTCCAGCTGTGGCGGAACTACAAGTTTCATGAGGCATTGCAATACTCTGACAGCTCTAAGCATAACTTGGGGAGGCAGAGGCATGATGGGATTTATAGTTTTGTCACAGCTGAAGTGCCAAGGTTAGCCATCACTGCTTTAGAAGCTTGTTTATAGGGATCTTTGACCATTCTTCTAGAAGAGCATTTGTGGAGTCAGGCATTGATGTTGGACGAGGTCCAAAGGTGTTCTGTCTTGGTATCCTGAAGCAAGTTATTTTCACTGGAACTAAGGGACCATTCCAAACATCTGGAAAACAACCCCACACCCTGTGTGATGTGTTCCTCAGGATACAATAACCCAGCTCTGTGAGTTTACGCAGCCTACTACTTCATGGCTGAATTACTGTCATTTCCAATTGCTTCCCCTTTGTTATAATACCACTCAGTGCAGTTTCTAGACTATGTAACTCCAATTGCTTCCCCTTTGTTATAATACCACTCAGTGCAGTTTCTAGACTATGTAACTCCCAGGACAGCGGTGTAAAAATTGTGCACGCCCCGTAGACTCGAGTACACTGATGAGATAAGGTAGCCAGATTAATCCCCACTACTAGGTAGCAAAATGGGTATAACTTCTTCAGCTCTACTGGGTAGGCTTTCCACATGGTTTAGAAGAGTGATGGCTAACCTTGGCACTCCAGCTGTGGCGGAACTACAAGTTCCATGAGGCATTGCAATACTCTGACAGCTCTAAGCATAACTTGGGGAGGCAGAGGCATGATGGGATTTATAGTTTTGTCACAGCTGAAGTGCCAAGGTTAGCCATCACTGCTTTAGAAGCTTGTTTATAGGGATCTTTGACCATTCTTCTAGAAGAGCATTTGTGGAGTCAGGCATTGATGTTGGACGAGGTCCAAAGGTGTTCTGTCTTGGTATCCTGAAGCAAGTTATTTTCACTGGAACTAAGGGACCATTCCAAACATCTGGAAAACAACCCCACACCCTGTGTGATGTGTTCCTCAGGATACAATAACCCAGCTCTGTGAGTTTACGCAGCCTACTACTTCATGGCTGAATTACTGTCATTTCCAATTGCTTCCCCTTTGTTATAATACCACTCAGTGCAGTTTCTAGACTATGTAACTCCCAGGACAGCGGTGTAAAAATTGTGCACGCCCCGTAGACTCGAGTACACTGATGAGATAAGGTAGCCAGATTAATCCCCACTACTAGGTAGCAAAATGCAGCCTTTCCTCCAGTATAAATATCTAGAGGATCCCCCAGTGTTAAGTAGCTAAAAGCAGCCCCCCCCCAGTTGAGGTAGCCACAGAAGCCTTCAGTATTAGGTAACCAAATGAAAATGCCTCCTTCCCAGTATAGGTAAACTCCCCCCCCCCCTATAGGTAGCCAGAGAGCCTCCCCTCAGTATAGGTAGCCAAAGAGCCCCTCTCAGTATAAGTAGGCAGGGCCCTCCCTTCCTCATATAGGTAGCCAGAGAGCCCCTAACCCTTCTGTATAGGCAGTCAAATAACCCCCTCCCCTCCCACAGTATAGGTAGCCAGAGAGCCCAATCCTCCTTATAGGTAGCCAGTGAGACCCCTCCCCATTGTTTAGGTAGCCAGTAAGCCTCCCCCCTCACTATAGGTAGCCGGTGAGTCCTCCTCCCCTCTTTATAGGTAACCAGTATGCCTCTCTCTTCCCTGTAGGTAACAAGTGAGCCCCCCTACCCTCTGTATATGTAGCCAGTGAGCGTCCCCACACTTTCCTCTGCATAGGTAACCAGGGAACCCCCTCCCACCAAATAGGTAGCCAATGAGCCCCCTCCCCTTTGTATAGGTAGGCCATATGCTCCCTACCCTCTGTATAAGCAGCCAAATAACCCCCTCCCCTCTCACAGTATACATAGCTACAGAGCCCCCTCCTCCCTATAGGTAGCCAGTTAGCCCCCCTCCCCACTGTTTAGGTAGTCAGTAAGCCTTCCCCCTCCCTATAGGTAGCCAGTGAGCCCCCCTTCCCTCTGTATCGATAACCAGTTAGCCCCACTACCCTCTGTATAGGTAGCCAGGGAGCCCCCACCCCTCCCACTGTATAAGTAGCCAGAGAGGCCCTCCCTCCTCCTCCCCTTCTCTGAAGAAGTAACTCACCTCTCCATGAACCACACACTGCATATCTTCTTCCTCTTTGGCATCCATATCATTGGTAACCGCACTTCCTTGTGATGGCATAACAGCGTGTCATCTAAGATGCCATCACCAGGGACACTGTTATGCAGTGTCTGGATCCCAGAGGGGTGAGTTACCGCCACTGCCCGCACTTCCATCCCCCCTCCCCCACACGCTGGGTGGGGGCCCACCTGCCCCTAAAAAAGGGGCTGAAACAACGAACAGTTGATTGTGTCATATTTTGTAGCAAGGAAACTTCAGCAATGGACTCATAACAAAGGTGGCATCATATCACTGTATCATGCTGGAATTCACTGGGGGGGAAAGTTGGGGAGGTCTGCCGGCCCTCCACCATGTGGTCTGGAAAGAAACCCGGCCCTCCATGCCCACGAAGTTGGAACAGCACTGACTTATAGTGTACATCATTGTGTAAGTAGGTATGTTCCTACAATATTATAAAATCGCGATTTAAAGGAAACCTACAATCCTCCTTTCAGGAATGGCGAGGGCACAGGATGGCTGCAGGGGGCTGGTAGAAGCCACAGGTAATTTAAACTCATTTTTGTATTCTTGCCTTTAGGTTTCCTTTAAGACTGAGCACATTAATACATAGAAAGTGCACATACATCTAGTCTAGATATCTCTTGATGTTCTATCAAGGCATCTAGACATGTTTATTAAAACTGAAATGAACACTGTGTCCCTGGTCAGTGACTGCATATGATGTAAAAAGCCATACCTTGGCAGTGGTTGGAGACAAGGAACTGTACACGGTAGCATGGTAGATGGCCTCCTGCTGGTGGGAATTGTAAGTGCAAGGCAATCTAGGAACTTGCTACTTGCTTGTGGAACAAGGAGTTGCAGGTGATGATAGAGAGCCACCTGCTGGTGGATAGTAGAAGTTCAGAGATGTCCCCAGCAAGAGATGCCATGAGTAGATGAAACAATGAGTTGCAGAGGTCCTAAAACCTACGGCAACATATGTTAAGGCATGCCTAAAGCAAATTTTTATCATAAAAATAGATACCTTAGTATTAGAAAGCCCCTGGATTGTCCACAGACTTTTCTGATTCTTCCACAGCCCACGGTTCTAGTGCTGGGTCTTCCTAAACAATATTATTATTATTATTATTAATATTATTATTGATTTATACAGCGCCAGCACCTTCCATGGCTCTGTACAACAGCATACAGCATAGGCAAACACAGGGGGGATTACAGCTGCCAGAATCCCCCCTCAGACGGTCAGACCAAAGCCGGCGCAGGATCTGGGGACAGGCACATGTTGAGACATCAGAATATCTGCAGGTATCCTGCAGCTCGCTGAACTGCTTTTCTTTCCTAGCTACAGTTGATTTTGGATGTAGCAGCAGTGTGTCTACAGAGCATGGAACAGCTCTGGGGAACTTAACAGAGTCAGGTATGAGCACAGCCCTGTGCCCTGCTGTGCAAATTCTTCACTTTCCCCTTCATTAGCTATGTCGGTTGCCCTCATTATCTGTATCCAAACTGCTCCTGATCAATCCCGTTGTTGATTGGGAGCAGATTGGACATTTAGGAAATAATTGTCATAAACTGTTAGTCGGACGGGAAATTGCACTATGAGTACCTAGCATGATGTCCTACTATGTTATTATACTGTACTAGTAGACCCAGCCCGCTTAAAAACAGGTTCTAGGTCCAGAGGTGGGACAAGGTCCTCCAGCACCCAAGGCTGAGACACCAAAGTGCGCCCCTCCATCCCTCCCACCCAGCCGTCACACACTGATTGCTATTAGTGAGTTGTGGGCGGGCTGGGCTTGTGTGCATGGAGCAGAGAGTCAATGACGGACTCCGTGCACAGAAGCCTAGAGAAGGATACTAGGGGAAGTATGGGTTGGCTCCTTGGTTTTATGTTTTATTTCTGCGCAGAAATAGATTTTATTCCTGTCTGTGTTTTGGTCGTGTAAGGTGTTTACCGGCAGATTTGTATGTCCAATAAAGCATCACTTTTACAACTGAGAGGGAATAGTGTATATGGCCAAATTTGTGCAAAAAATCTTTAGTATGGTACCAGAAACAGCTGAACTCCGACGAATCACTGACTGCACATACCCGCCACAACCGCCGTCCACGCCGCACGCCGGGAACCTCAGCCACCCACTCTGCTGTCTCTATGACGGCAGAGTTCCTGTGAGCCGGTCAGGAGCTGCTTTCATTGGCTCCTGACCCTGTCTATCAATGTAAGCCAATGGGAGTTGCTTACATTGATAAACAGGGTCAGGAGCCAATGAAATCTGCTCCTGACCCATTCACAGGGCTCTGCCGCTATAGAGACAGCAGGACAGCAGAGTAACCAAGCAGCTCGGGATGAGTAGATGTGTTCAGGGAGGGTGTTCCAGAGGAGGGGAGAGGATTGAGAGAAGTCTTGTGGGAGTGAGAAGAGGTGACCAGAGAGGAAGACAGGAGAATATTAGTAGAGCAGAGATTGTGTGTAGGATGGCATCTGGAAATAAGTTTATTTAGATAGTGACTCCCCTATCCTGGCTAGCACGCTCCTCAATGGTCTGTGGCTATGTGTACTCCCTTCTTCATCCTTTTTTTTCTTTCTCTGCCTGAAAGAGTTAAATATCAGGTATGTAAGTGGCTGACTCAGTCCTGACTCAGACAGGAAGTGACTACAGTGTGACCCGTCCCTCACTAATAAGAAATTCCCCTTTTTACCTCTTTCTTGCTCTCAGAAGCCATTTTCTGCTAGGAAAGTGTTTTATAGTTGGAATTTCTTATCAGTGAGGGTCACACTGTAGTCATTTCCTGTCTGAGTCAGGACTGAGTCAGCCACTTACATGCCTGATATTTAACTCTTTCAGGCAGAGAAAGAAAAAAAGGAAAACAGCATAGTTATTTGTGTGCTAGGCACTGTACATATACATGTCTATCTCATCATGTCACATGTCACTTTGGGTATCCTTTAATGTTTCACAGCCGTACACACTCTGCTGCCATTGACCTGCTTCTGATCACATGAGAGACAGAGGATGGCAGTATAGAGCAAACGGCTGCCAGAAAGCATGGAGGAGACCCGCAGTGCTGAAAGCAGGTAGATATACTGTATCACCACCCTCTACGCAACTCTACAATGTCTTGAGTGCTCTGTCGGAGAGCAAGGTGTCCGGGGAAGGTGGGTATTCTCAAGGCTGGTTCTCGTAACAACTGGGCCTCCAAATATCAGGCATGTAAGTGGCTGACTCAGTCCTGACTCAGACAGGAAATGACTACAGTGTGACCCTCACTGATAAGAAATTCCAACTATAAAACACTTTCCTAGCAGAAAATGGCTTCTGAGAGCAAGAAAGAGGTAAAAAGGGGAATTTCTTATTAGTGAGGGACGGGTCACACTGTAGTCACTTCCTGTCTGAGTCAGGACTGAGTCAGCCACTTACATACCTGATATTTAACTCTTTCAGGCAGAGAAAGAAAAAAAAGGATGAAGAAGGGAGTACACATAGCCACAGACCATTGAGGAGCGTGCTAGCCAGGATAGGGGAGTCACTATCTAAATAAACTTATTTCCAGATGCCATCCTACACACAATCTCTGCTCTACTAATATTCTCCTGTCTTCCTCTCTGGTCACCTCTTCTCACTCCCACAAGACTTCTCTCAATCCTCTCCCCTCCTCTGGAACACCCTCCCTGAACACATCTACTCATCCCGAGCTGCTTGGTTACTCTGCTGTCCTGCTGTCTCTATAGCGGCAGAGCCCTGTGAATGGGTCAGGAGCAGATTTCATTGGCTCCTGACCCTGTTTATCAATGTAAGCAACTCCCATTGGCTTACATTGATAGACAGGGTCAGGAGCCAATGAAAGCAGCTCCTGACCGGCTCACAGGAACTCTGCCGTCATAGAGACAGCAGAGTGGGTGGCTGAGGTTCCCGGCGTGCGGCGTGGACGGCGGTTGTGGCGGGTATGTGCAGTCAGTGATTCGTCGGAGTTCAGCTGTTTCTGGTACCATACTAAAGATTTTTTGCATAAATTTGGCCATATACACTATTCCCTCTCAGTTGTAAAAGTGATGCTTTATTGGACATACAAATCTGCCGGTAAACACCTTACACGACCAAAACACAGACAGGAATAAAATCTATTTCTGCGCAGAAATAAAACATAAAACCAAGGAGCCAACCCATACTTCCCCTAGTATCCTTCTCTAGGCTTCTGTGCACGGAGTCCGTCATTGACTCTCTGCTCCATGCACACAAGCCCAGCCCGCCCACAACTCACACACCGCCTGACACCATACATTCAGCAGCTGCCTCCCCCTAATGGGGATAAGTCCTTTGTTGTTAAGCAAAGCAAGCAAGCTTTTAGTAGGCGTGAAGAGGTGCAAGCCAAGATGCTATTATTTGGAGCATTAACAGTCAGGCATCATTCTCCCATAGCTCATCAGTTACATGCAAAGGTTGTAATATACTTGCAGTGCCCCACGACTTGAAGTGGCTCGGATTCTCCGCTCTATTCCACTCCTCTCCAATTGTCCGCAGGCCAGTCCACCACTAAAGTGATCCGTCAGAGTTAGGTCACTCCCTGGTTTCCTCCACTCCAGGTATCATGCTCATGTTCCCCGGAGGAGTAGTATGCCGGACATTCCCATCTACAGTCCTAGAGGGGACAGCTAGACATCACCAAGCCTTTGCACGTGTAGAAGTCTCTAGGTGCTGCCCCCACGCTGGCTCATCCGCTCAGCTATGGATATGGCAGATATGAGTGCGCTTAGTATGTGCCTCCATATCGCCTAGTCGGGTCAGGATGCCGTTAGCGGGCGTTTTTGGGCTCAGCAGTCTCTGGTCCTTAAAGTGACCCTAAACAGTTCAAAAAAATGAAACTCGTACTTACCTGGGGCTTCCTCCAGCCCATCGTAGGCTGCGAGGTTCCCCACAGTCCTCCTGGCTCCTCTGCCGGTCTTGCTGGCGGCTCCTTTACCGACGATTTTCGGCTTAAGGTCGGCCATATACTTCCTGAATAGAGGCGCTCCGCGTCATCCTGCCGGCCACTACGCATCATTGCACCGGCCGGCGTGACAGTCCTGTGCATGCACAGTTCAGAGTTAGAAAAGCGCTTAAGTGGTTAAAGGACAACTATTGCAAAAAATTTAAAAATACAAGTAAACACATACAAAAAAAAAGTATGTTTCTTCCGCAGTAAAATGAGCCAAAAATTACTTTTGTCCTATGTCACTGTCACTTACAGTAGGTAGTATAAATCTGACAGAATTGACAGGTTTTTGACTAGTCAATCTCCTCATGGGGCATTTTTAGTATTTTGTTTCTCTTTAACAATAAAAATCTCTGGTAAGGATTTATGCAAAGATGCCTGGCTGCCCCCACCTGTTGGCACACTAGTTTGGAAAATGGACTAAGCAACTGCCATTCTATAAGTGCTTTTAAACTTAAGAAAACCCTTAGAATCTCCAATGAGGAGATTGGCTAGTCCAAAACCTGTCAGAAGTTACAGCAACATAGGAGAAAAGTAATTTATAGCTTCTTTTACTCGGGGAGAAATGTACTTCTCATTTGTTTGTTTTTGTGTTTTAAATTTTACAATTTTGGCAACAGTGGTGCTTTAAGTCGGTAATTTTCTGACATTTTGCTACCAAATGCGATACATTATTGAGCACAGAAGCCATTAAAATTCCAGAAAAGTACTATTTGGGACTAGATACAATACAATGGTTTATCAGCTTATTTTCACTTGAGGTTTTAACAGTGTTTTCAAACAAGTACATGATATACGATGAAGTGATACATGATGAAACACCATTTGTTACAGTCAGCAAATTGCTCTGTCATTCTCTTCACTTGTATTTCTTATATAACCAGCGTTTCTACATAGGCGACAACACACGCCTGACGTCGTCACGTGACTATTGACTAAGAAAAAAATGACCTTCCTAACATGGTGTCATCTTCACGACCAGCTCCGCCTTTAGACGCCCCCCAACGTCATTTCCCAAAGGGAGTGGTCTACTCTGTCCGCGTCACGTGATCCCAACTGCCTCTTGCTTCACGTTAGTGAACAAAATCCTAATTATAATGCGAAGGGCAGGAGTCGTGCTGCGGACACTCGGGGCAGCTCGGGATTCCAGGAGGAGGCGACAGGAAGAGATCCAGCCGGACAGGCGCACCTGGACCGACGCAGCCCCTGCTCAGTGGGGGCGGGTGGAAAGGCCGAGGCCTGAGCAGGTCACGTGGTACTGAGCTGTGCTGTTTCCCCGGTAAAGATGGCGGCTGTGAGGTAGAAAGCAGCGGCCCCGAGCAACAGCAGCACTTTCCAGCTGACGCGGCGACCGACTGAAGACTGCTCCGGGATCAGCATTGTGAGTGGCTGCGAGGGGCGGTTAGGCGGGGCGGGGGATAGTCGGGGAAAGGATAGCCTTGTTTACGTTGCCTCACTGAGGCCCCGCGTAGGCCTGGAGATACCGGTAACATTCCCCGGCTGGGCTGTGTCTGCAGGAGCCGCACACTACTGACAGAGAGAAGACTTCTCCAGGGAGTGACAGCTACTGGCCTGCCAGTCACCAGGTGCCCCGACAGCCCTACTTACACCTCCAACCACTGTCTCCGCTGCTGGGCTCGGCGTGTCTTCCTCTCACTATCTCGCCTGCCACGCCGCTGCTCACGTCCCTGTACAGCCTAGTGTAGTGACAGCTCCTGCCGGGGAGATCTGCCTATATACTGCCCGCGCCATGCATATGCTGCTGAGCAGAGTCCCCGCACACACTGGTGCCGTGCTGAGCAGCTGCTGCTCCCTGCCCCGGCCTGACTGAGGGCACTCGCCACCACTCCCCATATACCGGGACCGGAATCCCTGGGCACAACATTAGTCATCCGAGCTCAACCCGGAAGTTTATATCTGGAACACGTGGTAACCGCAAGGTTGTTCTAGTTTGGCTTCACTTTGCCCTGCTGACCGACCTCTGTGTTGCAGGTGTGGCTGCTGTCTCCACTCTTTGGATATATTTTTTTCTTATCACTATAATCAACTAGTGTGCTCCACCCGTTCATTTGTTGAAGTTTTTGTCTGCTGTAGATATTGCAGACACGTGCTTTATTCTGTGCTGTATGAGGATTATTACATCAGAGGAATATAATGTTTACATATGCCTGCCATGCACAGTTGCATTTAGGTCCCTAATACACTACATGCACACTAACTTGAAACAGTGCCATAAAGGCCTAATATGACCATTCTGATAAGTGATGAGTCAGGAAGTAGTTATAAATATCACCTTGTCGATTCAATCACCTGAATTGGTGGAAGATTTAAAGGAGTCATCAGGGAGATTTATATAAAATAAGCGCTACTTACCGGGGGCTTCCTCCAGCCCCAAGCTCCCAGGATGTCCCTCACCGCAGCTCTGCCCACAGCCGTTTGCCGCAGGTCCGTCCCGGTCCCCGGCGATGACGTCAGAGCAACCTCCAGGTCGCTCTGTACTGCGCCTGTGTGAGCAGCGCTGTCCATCACGGCCACGTGGCCCGGAGCGGACTGCGCAAGCGCAGAACTACTGTGCCTGCACAGTCTGCTCCGGCCCAAGTGGCGGTGATATGAGAGGACGACACGCCAAGCTGTCAATCACCGCCACGTGGGCTGGAGCGGACTGTGCAGGCACTGTAGTTCTGCGCCGCTCTAGCAGGCGCAGTGCCATCGCCGGGGACCGGGATGGACCTGCGGCGAACGGCTGCGGGCAGAGCTGCGGCGAGGGATATCCTGGGAGCTTGGGGCTGGAGGAAGCCCCCAGTAAATAGTGCTTATTTTGTATAAATCTCCCTGATGACTTCTTTAAGGTGGCCACACACTATGCAATCTGACTGTACAATTTATACAACATCCATGCAGTATAACGGCAATAGATTCACTGTGGCTCGGATATATTTTTCAGTTGGGGCCCGTTTCCACTAGCGCTGAAATCGGGCCGAATCTGCAAAGTTTCCCCGCAGGCAAATCGCTCGGGGAAACTCTGCCATAGGAAATAATGGCGCTGCTGGCCGAATCGCTTGCCCTATGAGCTCGGCCGGCATGGCTCACAGTTTTCGCGTGGGAGGCAGCGACTCCCATAGCCGTGCATGGCTTGGCTTCTGGGATTTGTCTGTGTTCCGGAAGAGCTGCCATGCACGGTGGCTAGTGGAAACAAGCCCTAAGTCTCTTGTACTACATCAGTGGTAAAATTGTGATTGTACAGTCAGATTGCATGGTGTGTAGCCACCTTTGTGTTGTAGAGCTTGATGCAGCACAACATTGTCACCTGCTCCATGTTGCTCCCTATCCCACTGTGTGAAGACTCCAACATTCTTTTTGAGCTGTTAAACTGAAAGCTTGTCGCTCAGACATGTTGAGAGGTTGAGCTGAACAATTGAATCATCCAGAAAATCTGCACATATACAAAGGGAGGGATACATTTTTTTTGACTCATTTCTATGTTGACTTTGAATTTGTAACAAAAAATTAAGAAGGGGGCCCCCTTAATTCATTGTCATGTTGAATTAACTTTGATCAGATGAGGCTTTAAAAAAAAAAAAAAAAAAAAAAAATACACCCCTTGCAATCTACCATCAGCTCAATAGGTCGAATCGATAATTTTGAACAGGTCTGATAAGATTTCTGATCACTTTTGTACAGCAGCGGCTTTGGGGGGGCAGGGGAGAGATGGAAGGACACAGCGTTATGTAATAACCACACTCACATGCCTCTGTGTCTCATTTAATATAGGAAATCTGCCTTGGGTTCTCTTTAAAGAGAATCTGTATAAACACCCTTTTCTCTCTTCTCCCCCCCTCCCCGGGGGATACTTGCCTTGGGAGGGGGAATCCTCTGGCTCCTAATGAGGCTTCCACCATCCTCCTAATCCTCAGGGATCCAGCACTCGCTCCCCCAAAACCACAGCTGACATGGATGTGACGCAGTAGCTCGAGCACTGTATCTCTGCAGCTTGGGAGAATGGGGGAATCCTCATTAGGATCCGAAGGCTTCCTCCTTCTGAAGTAAAGCTCCCTGGGGGAGGAGGGTTCTTACATATTTTCTTTAAAGTGAACTTGAGGGAAGAGATTTTATTGAGGCTGACATATTTATCGCCTTTAAACAATACATATTGACTGGCTCTCCTGCCGATTCACTGCTTCTAATACTTCAAGCCATAGACTCTAAACTTGCATACAGTTCAGATGTTTTTGACGGGTTTAGCTGCATGCTTGTTTTAGGTTGGTGATTCAGATGCTGTTGACCAGAAAGATCAACAGGACAGCCCGGCAACTGGTACTGTTCAAAAGGAAATAAATATGGCAGCCTTCATATGCCTCTCATCTCAGGTTCCATTACAATCTTTCACGGCTAAGGTTACCCCCTGCCCCCTCAAAATCGACCACTACAAAACTGGGGTAGTTGCTTCCACCTATGCAACAGAGATGGGTATGTGTTGACAAAAGGGGGTAAAGATTTATTCCTCTTGCAGCTTCTCTCTACTGGCATAGATTATGTGGACTGCAGTTTTGTTAGGCAGCTAAGACACCCTTCTTTGGCTTAAATTCCCTGCGAATTCCAGCCTCCATGGAGTTAAAGAATACCCGAACTTACATGTGACATGATGAGATAGACATGTGTATGTACTGTGCCTAACACACAAATAACTAGGCTGTGTTCCTTTTTTTTTCTTTCTTTGCCTGAAAGAGTTAAATATCAGGTATGCAAGTGGATGACTCAGTCCTGACTCAGACAGGAAGTGACTACAGTGTGACCCTCACTGATAAGACATTCCCCTTTTTTACCTCTTTCTTGCTCTCAGAAGCCATTTTCTGCTAGGAAAGTTTTTTTATAGTTGGAATTTCTTATCAGTGAGGGTCACACTGTAGTCACTTCCTGTCTGAGTCAGGACTGAGTCATCCACTTGCATACCTGATATTTAACTCTTTCAGGCAAAGAAAGAAAAAAAAGGAACACAGCATAGTTATTTGTGTGCTAGGCACTGTACATACACATGGCTATCTCATCATGTCACATGTCAGTTCGGGTATCCTTTAATGTTGGGGGGGGGTTCTTAGATTAAAAAAAAATGAAATGTAGGAATGTGTGGTGCTGAGGACGGTTCCAGACAAAACCAAATGGTCATCTCCCAGCACATTGCCAAAAGTCACCCTCTAGAGCAGGCATGGGCAAACTTGGCCCTCCAGCTGTTAAGGAACTACAAATCCCACAATGCATTTGCCTTTGAGTCATGACTGGCTGTCAGACTCCTTCAATGCATTGTGGGACTTGTAGTTCCTCAACAGCTGGAGGGCCAAGTTTGCCCATGCCTGCTCTAGCACATTAATATAGTGTGCCAGACAAGTTTGAATTTGTACAGGCACCAGCATTGTTAAATAAGCAGTCAAACTGACTTTGGTACCTTATGTGCAATGACTCACATACAGCTAGTCTATCATCTGGATTTCAATTGGTCTCAGTCTCTTGACTATAAATTATTCTAGATCTTGTTGCTCGGGTATTCCACCTTTTATATGCTTTTCTTTTGTGAAACACATACATATTTGCCTTGCATTAAACTGTATTTTGTGTGACTTTTTGTTTAACACAATCGCATACAAATCATTTACATGCATGCCACTGGTTTCTTAATAGTGATTTGTACTGACATTGGTAACCGTATACAGGCTGACTTTTGCTCCAGTCAATAAAATTTCAGCTGCTAATATTTGTAGGACAGATGTGAACCAAGTTCACTTAAAGCCCACCTGAGCTCTCGTATACTCTACCCATGGGCACCACTGTATAGGTGCACTTGGCATCCCCATTGCAGGCTTGTCAAACCTGCACGAGCTCATGAGCCAGGCATACCCAGTGCACGAGAATAAGTGCATCTGAACTGGGTAATGTGCATGTTCTCTGCTGTGCATGCCCAAGGAAAAAGACTGCTTGTACACAAGTGCTAGTTTCCAGTGAGCTTCTGCAGAAGAATGGCAATGCACTTCAGGTCTAGTGTCAGAAGGGACGTGAGAACAGGGATGACTCAGGCAGCAACTAATCTCTCTACAGAGGTGTCTTTAGGTAAGCTTACGTACCACATGTGGTTGAAATTGTATTTCAAATTCAGGAATGTTTTAAAGCATTGATGCAAATGCAGCGGATATAAGATTTGTGTCTTCTGCACATAGTCGGATGTTAGAAGTGACAACAGCTTCAGTCTTCACTGTGTGAGATTTATACCTTGCCTTTCTTGATATTTAAGATGATGGAACCAGATCAGGATTTGTTGCTTGCTGCTCTGAGTGAATGTGGCATCAGCCCTAATGACCTTTTTGATGGAGACTCGTTGGATATAGGCCTCATTTCACCTAGTCCAGCACCGGCTAGCCATCAAGTAAGTTTCTTGAATAAAAAGAAAGTATTTGACTGCATTTATTGCTTATACACTCTTTTTACCATATTTAGTATGGACAAATAAAGTGCATTCAGTTTAGTGTGTATGTAGACACACACACACACACACACACACACACACACACACACACACACACACACACACACACACACACACACACACACACACACACACACACACACACACACACACACACACACACACACACACACACACACACACACACACACACACACACACACGTTCTCTGCTTAATTACGTGCCTCTGTGTCCCCACACTGCTGCTCTCTGGCCCCCACCGCTCCGCTATAGCTCAAACCCCCCCCCCCCCAAGAGTCCACCTTGGGCTCTCTTTAAAGGAGTTGTCAGGGAAATTATAATAAAATATACGCTACTTACCGGGGGCTTCCTCCAGCCCCAAGCTCCCAGGACCTCCCTCGTCGCAGCTCTGCCCGCAGCCGTTTACCGGAGCTCCGACCCGGTCCCCGGCGATGACGTCAGAGCGACCTGGAGGTCGCTCTGTACTGCGCCTGCGCGGTCGGCGCTGTTAATCACCGCCACGTGGGCCGGAGCGGACTGCGCAGGCACAGAACTACTTAAAAATCTATATTCAGCTTAAAGAGAACCTGAGGTGGTTTTTAAATATCGTAATAGGATACAGTGGCATGTTCTGTGCACAATTACATACCTCTGCATCCTCCTATTGCCGTTGTTAGACCCAACCCCGGGGCGTACGAGAGATAACGGCGCTGGAGACTTGGGCGCAGGACACAGCCGGTATATGGCTGATCCTGCTGCCGCACAAGTCCGGCCCATGTTAATTACTGTTATCGTAGCATGTTAAAGGGGAACTGAAGAGAGAGGTATATGGAGGCTGTCATGTCTATTTCCTTTTAGACAATATCAGTTGCCTGGCAGCCCTGCTGATCCTCTGCCTCTAATACTATTAGCCATAGCCCCTGAACAAGCATGCAGCAGATCAGGTGTTTCAGTCTTATAAGTCTGATCTGACAAGACTAGCTGCATGCTTGTTTCTGGTTTTAATCAGATACTACTGCAGAGAAATAGACCAGCAGGGCTGCCAGGCAACTGGTATTGATTAAAAGGAAATACACTTGACAGCCTCCATATACCTCTCTCTTCAGTTCCCCTTTAAGTAGGTGAGTCGCACTCTTGAAGGGTGAATGATCTTGGTGGAGGAACACTATTAAGGAAGCGCTGCTGACAACTTTTCTTGAATTTGACGTGTTAATTACTATTACCCCTCCAGGCCGCCATGGATAGTGGGGGAATGAAATAATTCAGCATCCAGCTATTGCTGGAAGCCGAATTATTGTTTTAAAAGAAACTTCAGCTCCGTCTTCTGACGGAGCTGAAGTTACTCCCTGTGCCTGCTATAGCCGTAATTCCTATTACGACCTATGGTGGCGCCAGCTGCGCCCAAATCTCCTCCTGCGCTGCTGCGCCCAAGTCTCCAGCGCTGGATTTGCCGTGTTCGACCCCGGGCTCTGCTGTTGTCTCTCACGTCAAATAGCGCCAGGCTAGCAACAAGGCTAGTGAGCCATGGGGAGACTGAGACTAACGGCGGCAATAGGACACGGAGGTATGTAGTTGTGCACAAAACATGCCTCTATGTCCTATTAAGATTTTAAAAATCCACCTTGCATTCTTTGTTTTGATGTAGTAAGGTAGATGGGAAACCGTCCCATCCAGGGTTGCTAGACAGGTTAGCAAGCACATGTAGGAGTAGAATCTGTACTCTTTGGAAGGTAAACATTCAGAACTTTATGCAATAATAAAACTGTTCACATGTTTCGGACAGCATGTCCTTAAAGAGGAACTGTTATGTAGAAACCGCTGCGCTCTCCAAACCTGCAATAACACATAAACTCCACATAGGGTAATATTGTATGATCAATACAGTCTCTCCACACCCCTAGTGACTTGTGCTCCCCAAGCAGCAATTCTTGGTGCTCCCACTTCCCCTTTTCCTAAATGCTCACCAGATATATACCACCCCAGTTTTCAGGTGGATCTTAAGCAGTGATTGATAATCAACTCTCTTGGCTCTGTAGGGGAAATAAAAGGAGCTCCACATAGGGTAATACAGTTCAGATAACAGGACAACTTTTTTAAAACAGCACTATCTTCAATTCCCACAGTGTCACCAGGTGAATGTGTCACTCCACACTACAAGCCACAGACTTGGAGAGACTGTATTGATCATACAATATTACCCTATGTGGAGTTTATGTGTTATTGCAGGTTTGGAGAGCGCAGCGGTTTCTACATAACATTAACTCCGAATTGGACTTTATCTGCAGCGATCCCAATACCGATTGGACAGTGAATATAAGTGTCATATATGAATTGTGGACTTTAGACATATGTGCAGTATATAGATTGTGGCGCAGTGTGTGTTTTAATATACTTAAAGAGGAACTGTCGCGAAAATCTTAAAATTTAAAACCTACAAATAAGTGCATTTCTTCCAGAGTAAAATGAGCCATAAATTACTTTTCTCCTATGTTGCTGTCACAGTAGGTAGTAGAAATCTGACATTACCGACAGCTTTTGGGTTAGTCCATCTCTCCATAGGGGATTCTCAGCATGGCCTTTATTTTTTATAAAGATATTCCCTGAAAAATATTTATACAAAGATGCAGGGCTGCAGAGTCTGAGTCTGGGCCATTTTTGTACCCGGAGTCACAGTTTCATAAAGCGAGGAGTCTGAGTTGGAGTCCGAAGATTTTTGTACCGACTCCACAGCCCTGCAAAGATGCTGGCCAGCCTCCCTGCTCGCTACACACTTTTTTTTGGCAGTTGGATGGAGCAACTGCCATTCACAAGCGCTTTTAAAATAAAGAAAACCCTGAGAACCCACCATGAGAAGATGAGCTAGTCCAAAAACTGTCGGTAATGTCAGATTTCTACTACTTGCTGTAAGTGACAGCAACATAGGAGAAAAGTAATTTATGGCTCATTTTACTCTGGAAGAAACATACTTCTTATTTGTGTATGTTTACATGTATTTTAACATTCTTACTCTCGGGGTAAGCCGCCGCTGAGGGGATATCAGCCCCTGGTGGGGTGATTCGCTCCATTTAAAGTGCTGTATGCGCAGCTAGCACTTTGCTAGCCGCACTTGCAGCTTGATCGCACGCAGCGGCGGAAAAGGGGCCCCCCCGCCAGAGCCCTGCGTTGCCCGGACCAATGACTTCAGGGCAGCGCTAACGGCAGGATCGGAGGTGTCTGACGTCATTCCGATCGTCGCCATGGCGACAGGAAAAGCCAAACAGGAACGCGTTATATATACGCATTCCCCTGTTTGCTATTGATGCCGGCAACGATCGCACTAGAGGGACACATGCGCCCTCTAGTGTTTCATGTAACTACCACTCTGGTAGCTTAACATGAAACAAAATTAAAAAAAAAAAATGTATTTCTGCCTATTTGGCAGAATTAACCACTTTACCCCCACGCGTACGGATTTCTCCGCCCCTTTTTTCCCTCCTAAAAAACCAGGGACGGAGAAATCCGTACCTTCCGCGCTACCGCCGCTGTCCGCGCTCCCGCCGCTCGTGCGCGCGCACCCGCTGCTCGTGCACGCCGCCGCCCGCTCGCCCGGAGATCAATGAACGGGAAAATCCATTCCCGTTCGTTGATCTAAGCCCCCGCAATGATCTGCTGCTTCTTTCAGAAACAGCGAGATCATTGTGAGTCTCCCAGCCTCCTACTGCTTCCTGTAAGCGTCCTTCCGGACGCTTACAGGTCGCATGTAAACAAACACTCTGTGGCCATCTTGTGGCCAAATAGTAAACTACACCCTAAAAGCATTTTACATATACAAACATTACATTTACACAATAAATTAACTCATTACCTCCCACACTCCCCAATTTTTATTTTTATTTTATAATTAAAAAAAAAAAAAAACGATAAAAAAAAAAAACATAAATAGTTACCTTAGGGACTGAACTTTTTAAATATTTATGTCAAGAGGGTATAACACTGTTACTTTATAAACTGCGGGCTTGTAATTAGGGATGGATGCAAAACTGAAAAAAATGCACCTTTATTTCCAAATAAAATATTGTCGCCAAACATTGTGATAGGGACATAATTTAAATGGTTTTATAACCGGGACAAATGGGTTAATACATTTCATGGGTTTTAATTACAGTAGCATGCTTTATTTAAAAACTATAATGGCCGAAAACTGAAAAATAATTTTTTCCCACATTTTTTCCTATTTCCCATTAAATCACCCTCCGCCTTGCCTAGCACGTCATTGGCTGGGAGGGCGGGCGGCTGCTGCAGGCTCACACTCTTTCGCTCCGCCCAGCCTAATACCTCATCAGCTTGGCGGGCGGCAAACTCCCCCCACAGGCTCTCGCTCTGTTTCCCTCCGCCTAGCCTAGTGCGTCATCAGCTGGGCGGGCGGCAGTACTGTCAGGCAAGAGTTCGTACATCAGACAGATCACACTGACACCCTGTATGTACTTCATCCACTCTGTGTGTATGCACGATGATGTGTGCTCGGCAGTGTGGGTAGTGTGGGCACTTGCGCTGAGATGACTGTGAGCTGGACTTTGTGATATATATATATATATATATATATATATATATATATATATATATATATATATATATATATATATATATATATATATATATATATATATATATATATATATATATATATATATATATATATATATATATATATATTATAGCTAGCGAGATAAGAGAATGCAGGGCCAGTGCTTCTCTGCAGAACTCTGCTTACAGCATAGAACGTGAGCCGATGACAGCCGGGTGCTCACCAAAACTAGCCGGGTGGAGCACCCGGCTAAAAGAGCCTGGGGAGAACACTGTATATATCTATCTATCTATCTCTCTCTAATCACACAGTCCAGCTCACAGTCACATCAGCTCAAATGCACAGTGCCCACACTGCCAAGCACACATCATCTTGCATACACACAGAATATGCATAATAAATTCTCATAAGCCAAATTGTGGTTATGTTGTGTTAGGGCCTACCGCCAGTAGTCTTGCGGCAATCGCGTTGTGATCACGCGTTCCCTAATCTCCACCTTTTTTTTTTTCTCTAGTCTCTCACCTAAATTCACATAATGCAGTAAGGTTTACAAACATGACACAGTGACATTATACCACCAATTTGATAGTATGATGTTATTTTCTGTCACTGCATGTTTGTAAATGTTACTGTGTACATTGTGAATTTAGTGCTAAAGCTGAATTTGAAGAAAATCGTGAATCGAAATCGCAATTTTTGACAGAAATCGTGCGATTCAATCTTTTCCTAAAATCGTTCAGGCCTAGTACACCCTGTGCTCAAACACACTGTGCCGGGATAAAAACTCCACCACATGCAGGAAGGGGGGCTCACACACTCCCCCGTCAGTCCCCTGCTCACCAAATAGGTTCTTGCAACAAGCGTATCACAATACCGCTGATGTAGACTCTAGAAGTAAGCATAAAACAGCACTCCGCATAGTGTAAAATTATCTCAATTTAATATGGCTTACTAGCCCTGCCAAAAAGGTTATGCGTACCAGATAAACATATAAAACAAGCGTATCTCACATGGCCGGCGGCTACAGCTTTTTCCACGCTTCTCCAGCCGTCCCTCCGTCCAATGTATCAGTCTGCTCGGCTTTGATGGGAAAATGTCCAATCATGTCCTTGCAAACTTCCTTTGGAGGGTGTGCATTTGACTTTTTGGCAGTCTTGGTAGCTGAAGAACCTCCATCTGTATACTGCCTCTTTTAGGAAGTCAAGGAGCCCCCATGGATGAAACTTGGCTTGCAGATGGTCGCCCTCGCTTTGACACTGACACAGCCGTTCCAATTAGGATAAGAGAAAATGTCAACTGGGCCTGAAACATACTCCTGTTTAGCATCTCTTTCTTTGGGGTATCCAAAGCTTTGCAGTACCTTTTGTACAGGAGCCAAGCATTGATCACAGCTAGGATAATGGTGTACCTGTAGCAGGACTTGTATTTTGCTGCAAATGAGTCTAACAAAACCACTCTGCCCATGAATTTGTTATAGGCAGCCACAATGTAAGGCCTTCCAACTTCAACAAATCTCTTGGCAGTTTTGTCCCGGCCTTGAACCTTCTCCACTAGTTGTGGGCCTGCAAAGGATGACACAAGTGTAACTTGCCTGTTGTCAAACCATTTCACTGCACAAATGTTGTGATTTGACTCCACTCTAACATCAAACCTTCCTCTCCCCTTTTTCTTCAAGCTTTTCTCATCCTCAAGGTTACATTTTTGAAGGCGCACATGTCTGTCCTTGTATAATGAATTTCCACAATCCAGCAGCTTAAAGCGGAATATAACCCTGCATTTCAACTTTGCTCTAAAACATTATTTACAGTATATTTTATGCAACCAGCTTTTTTTTTTTTTTTTTTTTTTTTTTTTTTCTCTAGACCAGCATTGGAAGGGTTACTGTAACGATCGGTGTCAGCACGCAGAGAGAATCTGATTATTGGTGATCTGCAGTATCACCAAGAATACAGATATATACCTGATTGATGATCTGCAGAATCACCGATAATACAGATACATTGCTAACCTCTGGACACCTGGATAATGTGAGTGTTTGGTGTAACGGTAGTACTTTGAGTATAGCACAGGAAATTAGAGACAGTATGGGCAATACTGCTCTAGAGAAAAGGAAACCTTCCAGTAGCCTGAGACTCCCCAAGGGGCGGAGTCAGGCTGGAAGAAGGAAGGTCCAGAGAGTGAGTGACAATCAAGATAAATGTCACTGAGTGATCTGGAGACTATCTCTTAATAGTAGAGATAGCTCTCGAGGTCGGCAACACACGGTCAGATAAGGTACATAGACAGAAGGCTGATTCGGTATCCAAGGCTAGCAGGGTTTGGCAACAGAGTATCAGATATGCGAGGTACCGAATCAGAGATCAGAGGAGTAGTCAGGAAAGCAATAAGTCATAACTGATATCAAACAATGCCTAGTCTGGGTGTGAGGTCCTTGGTCTCTACACCAGGGGTCAGGAACCTTTTTGTCTGAGATAGCCATAAATGCCACATATAAAATGTAATTCCGTGAGAGCCATACAATATGTTTCAAACTGGGACAGTAGGGATGTGTATACAGTTGATCCGCCAGGAAGCAGAAGTGTCAGACACGTCTTCAGCTTCTCTCGGGTTTCAACATCAGCAATTTCCCCGAGAGCCAGACAGGAGAAATACCGACAGCTTGTACAATTGGCTAACTAACTTGGAGGTTTATTCACTTTGTAGGACGAGATCTCCGCATTTTGATTGGCCCAATAGGCTGCCTGTCACTTGACAGTAGCGTGCCTACTTTGAAAATGTTATGTGCGCTGCCACACTAAGCTGCTCTGCTTGAGCAATGTAGCTTAGTGAATCAACCCTTAATGATTTGTATGTGAGCCAGATGTAGCCATCAAAAGAGCCACATCTGTCTCCCGAGCCATAGGTTCCCTACCCCTGCTCTACACCCTGGAACTAGTCTGATGTATAACAGAATGGTAACACAAGTTCCCTAGTCTGGGTGTGAGGTCCGTGGTCTCTACACCCTGGAACTGGTCTAAGCATAAATAGAATAAAATACAAGTAATCTGCCTCAGTGTGAATTCCCAGGTCCACCTGGTTCAAACACACTGCAGGATCTGACTAAGGTGCTTCCACGTAGTGTTCGCAACGGCAGACAACTTGTGACTGGCCAGCAGCAACTATTTATAGTGTAGCGCTCTCTGGCGCCACCTCTAAGTGATGGCCCAATAGAAACTTGCTCTCGAGTCAGCTGACCAGCCTGGTCAGCTGGTCCCCTCTTGGCCGTCATAAAAGTTCTGCCTCTCCGCGCGCGCGTATTCCTAAACCTGTGTGAACTAACAGACTCAGCCACACCAGACGCACGCTGCTGCGTGCAAACCGCCGCGCTGAACGCGGAACCAGCCGCCTCGCCGTCAGTACATGCGGCTGCTTTTCTGCGTTCTGCCATGTTACCAGACGCACGCCTCCGCGTGCAAACCACCACGTTGGACGCGGAATCAGCCGCCTTGCTGTCAGAACGCGCGGCGACTTTTCCACGTTTTCTCACAGTTACACAGAGGTTTAAAGTTCCTGGAGAGAACTGCAGACTCATTCGAAGCTTACATGGATACATTTTGTTTACATAAATGTATATAAGTGTTGAATGTGACTCACTCTCTCTGACTGAGGAGCTGGAGGACAGCCAAAGAGTGTGTAACATTTATCACTTGTTACATTCTATTTAGTTAAATGTATCTATCTGAACTTCTGCATATCTCTCCACGGAACTTTAAACCTCTGTGTTTAACCCTTCCAATGCTGGTCTAGTAAAAAAAAATTGCTGGTTGCATATAATATGCTGTAAATAATGTTTTAGAGCAAAGTTGAAATGCAGGGTTATATTCCGCTTTAACTATTATAGGGATGCTGGTGAAAAAGTTGTCTGTGTAGACCTTGTAGTTGTGACCATGTGGAAGCATGGAAGCAAGTTTCATCACAACATCCCCTGATAGTCCAAGTTCAGATCTTGCCCGTATTCCATTCACACTGCCTCGGTACACCTCAAAATCACAAAGTACACCAGAGAATCCAGTCTTTGCCCACAGCTTGAACCCCCCATGGGGTTTGGCTTGCCACGCATGTACTGTTTGATGCTGAATTTCCCACTGAAAGGGATCATCATTTCATTAAGAGTTCTGTTCTTCAGAGACCTCCTTTAAGCATTTCTCTCTGAAAGCATCAAGCCAGCGTCTGAGTTTCCAGAGTTTGTCAGTATTTTGTTCCATCTCAGACATGGTTAAATTGTTCATAAAATTCCTAAAACTTTACACATTCAATTCCACAACTCTTATCAGGTAGACCTATTGTTCAATTAGTCATGCAAACACTTTCACCCTCACCTCCCTGAAAATTATCACCACCTCAAATTTACTGTGTAGACAAAACCTTGCTACCACTGGCCCACTGTTGTAAAAGTACAACATAGAAATAACCAGCTCTAAATCTCTCAATATCAGTATATTCATTGATGTCATAAAATCTGCATGATCTACACATTATCACAGAAAAAAATATTCCAAGCTTTTGATTTACTTCAGTCTTGATGTATCCCATCCAAATCAACAAGATGATGAACTCCAAAGCAGGCAACAGGGTTGTATGACTTCATGGCCAGATAAACAGACCTATTTATACATTGAACCATCCAATAGTGTTGCAGAACTGAACAATAGGACCTATTAGTAATGTACATGAGGTTTTAAAAATAAGAGAATGGGGGAGGGTTTATTTTTGTACCCTTAAATGTGATGATGTAATATTACCACACTGGGTCTCTGCGTGTTAACCTGTCCTGGCCTCATGAATGGCCCCCTTTTCTCTGTCATGATTAGAGGGGTCTATGGCAGGACATACAGTAATCCTGTCTGTTTAGGAGGGCTGCACACAGGGTGGTGCTTTCCCTTAAAGGCTTGACAGGACATGTGAAGAGGAAAAAAAAAACAGCATTTACTCTAGTAATGAGCTTTAAGTATTAACCACTTGAGGACCACAGTCTTTCTACCCCTTAAGGACCAGGCACTTTTTTTCCATTCAGACCACTGCAGCTTTCACGGTTTATTGCTCGCTCATACAACCTACCACCTAAATGAATTTTGGCTCCTTTTCTTGTCACTAATAAAGCTTTCTTTTGGTGCTATTTGATTGCTCCTGCGATTTTTACTTTTTATTATATTCATCAAAAAAGACATGAATTTTGGCAAAAAAATGATTTTTTTAACTTTCTGTGCTGACATTTTTCAAATAAAGTAAAATTTCTGTATACATGCAGCGCGAAAAATGTGGACAAACATGTTTTTGATAAAAAAAAAAACCATTCAGTGTATATTTATTGGTTTGGGTAAAAGTTATAGCGTTTACAAACTATGGTGCAAAAAGTGAATTTTCCCATTTTCAAGCATCTATGACTTTTCTGACCCCCTGTCATGTTTCATGAGGGGCTAGAATTCCAGGATAGTATAAATACCCCCCAAATGACCCCATTTTGGAAAGAAGACGTCCCAAAGTATTCACTGAGAGGCATAGTGAGTTCATAGAAGATATTATTTTTTTGTCACAAGTAAGCGGAAAATGACACTTTGTGACAAAAAAAAAAAGTTTCCATTTCTGCTAACTTGCGACAAAAAAAAATGAAATCTGCCACGGACTCACCATGCCCCTCTCTGAATACCTTGAAGTGTCTACTTTCCAAAATGGGGTCATTTGTGGGGTGTGTTCACTGTCCTGGCATTTTGGGGGGTGCTAAATTGTAAGCACCCCTGTAAAGCCTAAAGGTGCTCATTGGACTTTGGACCCCTTAGCGCAGTTAGGCTGCAAAAAAGTGCCACACATGTGGTATTGCCGTACTCAGTACAAGTACTATAATGTGTTTTGGGGTGTATTTTTACACATACCCATGCTGGGTGGGAGAAATATCTCTGTGAATGACAATGTTTTCATTTTGTTTACACACAATTGTCCATTTACAGAGTTATTTCTCCCACCCAGCATGGGTATGTGTAAAAATACACCACAAAACACATTATACTACTTCTCCGGAGTACGGCGATACCACATGTGTGGCACTTTTTTTGCACCCTAACTGCGCTAAAGGGCCCAAAGTCCAATGAGTACCTTTAGGATTTCACAGGTCATTTTGCGACATTTGGTTTCAAGACTACTCCTCATGGTTTAGGGCCCCTAAAATGCCAGGGCAGTATAGGAACCCCACAAATGACCCCATTCTAGAAAGAAGACACCCAAAGGTATTCCTTTAGGAGTATGGTGAGTTCATAGATTTTATTTTTTGTCACAAGTTAGCGGAACATGACACTTTCTGAAAAAAAAACTATTAAAATCAATTTCCGCTAACTTGTGACAAAAAGATAAAAACTTCTATGAACTCACCATACTCCTAATGGAATACCTTTGGGTGTCTTCTTTCTAAAATGGGGTCATTTGTGGGGTTCCTATACTGCCCTGGCATTTTAGGGGCCCTAAACCATGAGGAGTAGTCTGGAAATCAAATTCCGCAAAATGACCTGTGAAATCCTAAAGGTACTCATTGGACTTTGGGCCCCTTAGCGCACTTAGGGTGTAAAAAAGTGCCACACATGTGGTACCGCCGTACTCAGGAGAAGTATAATGTGTTTTGGGGTGTATTTTTACACATACCCATGCTGGGTGGTAGAAATATCTCTGTACATGACAATTGTTTGATTTTTTTTTTTTTAAAACACAATTGTCCATTTACAGAGAGATTTCTCCCACCCAGCATGGGTATGTGTAAAAATACACCCCAAAACACATTATACTACTTCTCCTGAGTACGGCGATACCACGTGTGACACTTTTTTTGCAGCCTAGGTGCGCTAAGGGGCCCAACGTCCTATTCACAGGTCATTTTGAGGCATTTGTTTTCTAGACTACTCCTCACGGTTTAGGGCCCCTAAAATGCCAGGGCAGTATAGGAACCCCACAAGTGACCCCATTTTAGAAAGAAGACACCCCAAGGTATTCCATTAGGTGTATGACGAGGTCATAGAAGATTTTACTTTTAGTCACAAGTTAGTGAAAAATGACACTTTGTGAAAAAAAACCAATAAAAATCAATTTCCGCTAACTTTTGACAAAAAATAAAATCTTCTATGAACTCGTCATACACCTAACAGAATACCTTGGGGTGTCTTTTTTTTCTAAAATGGGGTCACTTGTGGGGTTCCTATACCGCCCTGGCATTTTACGGGCCCAAAACCGTGAGTCTGGAAACCAAATGTCTCAAAATGACTGTTCAGGGGTATAAGCATCTGCAAATTTTGATGACAGGTGGTCTATGAGGGGCCGAATTTTGTGGAACCGGTCATAAGCAGGGTGGCCTTTTAGATGACAGGTTGTATTGGGCCTGATCTGATGGATAGGAGTGCTAGGGGGGTGACAGGAGGTGATTGATGGGTGTCTCAGGGGGTGATTAGAGGGGAAAATAGATGCACTCAATGCACTGGGGAGGTGATCGGAAGGGGGTCTGAGGGGGATCTGAGGGTTTGGCCGAGTGATCAGGAGCCCACACGGGGCAAATTAGGGCCTGATCTGATGGGTAGGTGTGCTAGGGGGTGACAGGTAGTGACAGGAGGTGATTGATGGGTGTCTCAAGGTGTGATTAGTGGGGGGAATAGATGCAAGTAATGCACTGGCGAGGTGATCAGGGCTGGGGTCTGAGGGTGTGGGCGGGTGATTGGGTGCCCTAGGGGCAGATGGGGGTCTAATCTGATGGGTAGCAGTGACAGGGGGTGATTGATGGGTAATTAGTGGGTGTTTAGAGGAGAGAACAGATGCAATGCACTTAAGAAGGTGATCTGACTGCGGGTCTGCAGGCGATCGGATGGTGTGGGTTGGTGATCAGATTGCCCGCAAGGAGCAGGTTAGGGACTGATTGATAGGTGGCAGTGACAGGGGGTGATTGATGGGTGGCAATGACAGGGGCTGATTGATGGGTGGCAGTGACAGGGGGTGATTGATGGGTGATAGGTGATTGGCAGGTGATCAGTGGGTTATTACAGGGAAGAACAGATGTAATTAATGCACTGGCGAATTGATAAGGGGGGGGGTCTGAGGGCAATCTGAGCGTGTGGGCGGGTGATTGGGTGCCCGCAAGGGGCAGATTAGGGTCTGATCTGATAGGTAACAGTGACAGGTGGTGATGGTGGGTGATTGATGGGTAATTAGTGGGTGTTTAGAGGAGAGAATAGATGTAAACAATGGATTTGGGAGGTGATCTGATGTCGGATCTGCGGGCGATCTATTGGTGTGGGTGGGTGATCAGATTGCCCGCAAGGGGCAGGTTAGGGGCTGATTGTTGGGTGGCAGTGACAGGGGGTGATTGATGGGTGATTGACAGGTTATCAGGGGGGATAGATGCATACAGTACACAGGGGGGGGGGGGGTCTGGGGGGGGGTCCTGGGGAGAATCTGAGGGGTGGGGGGGGGTGATCAGGAGGGGGCAGGGGGGGGGGATAAAAAAAAAAATAGCGTTGACAGATAGTGACAGGGAGTGATTGATGGGTTATTATGGGGGTGATTGGGTGCAAACAGGGGTCTGGGGGGTGGGCAGGGGGGGTCTGAGGGGTGCTGTGGGCGGGGGGGGCAGATCAGTGTGTTTGGGTGCAGACTAGGGTGGCTGCAGCCTGCCCTGGTGGTCCCTCGGACACTGGGACCACCAGGGCAGGAGGCAGCCTGTATAATACACTTTGTATACATTACAAAGTGTATTATACACTTTGTAGCGGCGATCGCGGGGTTAACATCCCGCCGGCGCTTCCGTATGGCCGGTGGGTGGGCGGAGCCAGTTGCCGGGGGAAGCGCGCGTCATCAATGACGCGATCGCTCCCCCGGCATAGGAAAAGGACGCAACGCCCTAAGGCGTATTGCGGTCCCTAAGGCATCCACTTTGCCGCCGCCCATGGGCTGTGGGCGGTCGGCAAGTGGTTAAAGAGAACCCGAGGTGTGTTTAAAGAATGTTATCTGCATACAGAGGCTGGATCTGCCTATAGAGCCCAGCCTCTGTTGCTATCCCAAACCCCACTAAGGTCCCCCAGCACTCTGCAATCCCTCATAAATCACAGCCGTGCTGTGAGGCTGTGTTTACATCTGTAGTGTCAGTCTCAGCTGCCCCCCGCCTCCTGCATTGCTCCGGTCCCTGCCCCCGTTCCTTCCCTCCAATCAGCAGGGAGGGAAGGGATGCAGGCGGGGACTGGAGTTCTGCAGGAGGCGGGGAGAGCAGCAGACTGACACTATAGAGATAAACACAGCCAGCTCTGACAAGCTGTTTGTCAGCAGCGTGGCTGTGATTTATGAGGGATTGCAGAGTGCAGGGGGACCTTAGGGGGGTTTGGGATAGCAACAGAGGCTGGGCTGTATAGGCAGATCCAGCCTCTGTATGCAGATAATATTCTTCAAACCCACCTGGGGTTCTCTTTAACCATCTTAGCGGTATGGACGAGCTCAGCTCGTCCATCACCGCCGATGGCTGCCGCTCAGGCCCTGCTGGGCCGATTTTGCTCAAATAAAGAGCAGCACACGCAGCCGGCACTTTGCCAGCCGCGTGTGCTGCCCGATCGCCGCCGCTCTGCGGCGATCCGCCGCGAGCAGCGGCGAAAGAGGGTCCCCCCAGCCGCCTGAGCCCTGCGCAGCCGGAACAAATAGTTCCGGCCAGCGCTAAGGGCTGGATCGGAGGCGGCTGACGTCAGGACGTCGGCTGACGTCCATGACGTCACTCCGCTCGTCGCCATGGCGACAGGAGAAGCCAAACACGGAAGGCTGCTCATTGCGGCCTTCCGTGTTACTTCTGGCTGCCGGAGGCGATTATTAGATTATTAGATTTATTAGATTATTAGATTATTAAAATTATTAGATGCAGAGCATTGGGGTACAGTCAGGCAACTTGGAAACAAATATGGGATCCTACTATCACACTCACTTCAGGTTCCCTTAAAGAGGAGCTGTTAGGTATAAGGTCTCAGACAAAAAACACATATATCAGTAGCTAAATACTGGCTGTACTTACATTTCATATATATTTCACAGAATTTTTATATAGTATATGCAGAGATTGATGCTCCTGACATTTCATGGCAGCTTCCATCTGACTGTCTTGTCTGAAGCCAATTGTGAGGTCATATCCTCCCTTACCCTGCTTCCTGATTAATCATTAGCCCTCCCAAGTCCCAGCCCTCAGACACTCCTACCAGTCTCTGGTCTTATGCTTGGTACGCACGATGCGTTTTCCCGCTCGATCCGCGGGTCGATCGATTCGATAATTTCCAACATGCCCGATTCGGATTTCGATCGTTCCTGCCATCGATTTGCATGTTAATCATGCCAAATCGACGGCAGGAATGATCGAAATCCGAATTGAGCATGTTGGAAATAATCTAATCGATGCCGATCGACCCGCGGATCGAGCGGGAAAACGCATCGTGTGTATTAGGCATTACGGGGGCATATTGTCTGTCACACAGCGAGGAGCGACCATGTCGGGGGGGGGCAGTTGGGGTGGCGCGGCGTGCGAGCGATTGCGTTGTCAGTCGGGGGGGGGGGGGGGGGGGTACGGGTGATTGCGATGTCATTCAATTTGCGGGCGGTTGCGATGTCGGCCGATTTGTGATGATTGCAAAGTCAGTCGTTTTGCGTCCGAGATTGCGATGTCGGTCGTTTGGCCGATTGCGATGTCGGTCATTTTCCGGGCAATTGCAATGTCGGTCGTTTTGCGGGTGATTGCGAGATGGGGGAGGGGTTTGCACGGGGTGCCGGCGATCGCGGCTGTCACTCGCGGGGGGGCTGGGTGGAGTAAATGCTGCCGATCGCGGCTGTCACTCGGGGGGGGGGGGGGGTTAGGGTGCCGCCGATCGCGGCTGTCACTCGCAGATGTAAACAGCTATTTCCTGTCTGTGAACCTTGTTACATTGTAACAAACTGCCAAAAGTACCGGGGTCCCAGAGCTTCAGCGCCCTGATGGTCTGTTTGTGAAAAGCATTATATTTCTCATGTAAAAGGGGTATCAGCTACTGATTAGGATAAAGTTCAATTCTAGGTTGGAGTTTCTCTTTAAAGTGGAATATAACCCAGCATTTCTTCTTTGCTCTAAAAAATTATTTACAGTATATTTTATGCAACCAGCATTTTTTTTTCTACTAGACCAGCATTTGAAGTGTTATGCTGGGGATACACGGTACGTTGTGTACCGTGTATCGAGCCGCACGATAAATCGCGGCTCGTCCCCGCGCACGGCCGGATCGATTCCCGCTCGTACCCATGGGCACTTCCTTATCTGCGCTTTTGTCCTGCGCACCGGTATCGAGCGCGGAATCGATCCGGCGGGTCATCGGACACGTCGGATATTATCAATCGAGCCATCAGCGGGTCGATTGATAAAAATAAAACCTTACCGTGTATGCCCAGCATTACATACAGAGCTTGAAAGTACAGTGCAGAGAAATGTGGACACATCTGAAGTTGTAGATAATGTTATCTTGTGTTTACTTAAATGTAGCAAGTGAGGAATGTGACAAATTCTCTGACTGTGCAGAAGCAGCTGGAGACAGAGAGACACTGAAAGCATGTCTGCCTTCAACACATAATGAATAAAACCAGTTATTAATAAAATGCAAAGTCAGCTCACAAAGCAAAAAAACTGTACTTTTGGGAACCTATAATTTCTAAATTAATACTTATGCACAAATGCAAATATGATAATCGTATGGCATATAAAAAGTAGGAAAACATGTTTTTATTGAATATTATGTCAGGATTTTAAACCGCTTTAAGGCTCCTTCTCCACATGTGTGCTGTGTGCAGTTCATGTGACTGTAGCAAAACATATATTGGTCAGCTAGACACCAACTAGCTTCATATACGTCTCAGAAACATCATTGACCAGCACAGGAGTATTCAGATTTAATCCATTTATTTCCCTGGCAATAACTGAAGACAGCAACATCACAGCAGTCATGGATGGATAATAATACTACTGTAGCATGCACTACCTACTTACTCACCCTACTCCAAAACGAACAGCTGCTCCCAGGGCTGTGGAGTCGGAGTCGTGGAGTCGGGCAATTTTGGGTGCCTGGAGTCGGAGTCGGGAAAAAATGCACCGGCTCCGACTCCTAATGAATTTGTCACTGTAATTAAAATAGAAAATATGATATGTTCTATTTCTCAGATAATAGTCATTAAAAATAATGTGTATATATACAGTATCTATACAGTAATAGCTGTGCTTAGTCCACAAAAATGAAATAAACCAATCAAAATTAGTTACTTGTGCTGCTTCAATAAAGCAGTCCCCGTATTTTTAAGGTCAGATATACATATCTGAGTGTGACTGTATATATGATGTGTACACAGGAATCTCTTATATATACTAAATAGCATCTATTCTGTAAGAATAAAGCCTGATGTGTAGCTGTGTCACTAATAGAGATGGTCAACGAGATGGAAATAATTCTGCATTGATGCTGATTTATGTAAATGTATGCGCTCCCTTTGCTGATGAAATCAAATAATTTGATATGTTAAAATTTGGTTTGGTGACTACAAATTAAAAGGTAACTGACGGATGAAAAGTAAAGTTTTATACATACCTTGCGCTTCCTCCAGCCCCCTTCAGGCTAATCAGTCCCTCGCTGTCCTCCACCACCCGGATCTTCTGCTATGAGTCCTGGTAATTCAGCCAGTCAGCGCTGTCCGGCCGCATGCCGCTCCCACAGCCAGGAACATTCTGCACCTGCGCAATAGTGCTGCACAGGTGTAGTATGCTCCTGGCGGCGGAGTGTGCGCATGCGCACTACGCCCGACTGGCTCAAGTACCTGGACTCATAGCAGAAGATCCAGGTGGTGGAGGAGGACAACGAGGGACTGATTATCCTGAAGGCGGCTGGAGGAAGCCCCAGGTATGTATAAAACTTTAATTTCATCTGTCTCAGGTTTACTTTGTTACACAGTAGTACTATACTCTACATATGCACTCCCCACAGAGCTGCAGGGAATCCACTGAGAATACTGTGCACATTGAACACAGAGGTGTTGTCTGTTTACAATCTCCTCATTCCCCTGCAGATTACCTGCACATCATTCTTACATGTACCTACACTTACATTGCCTAGGGCCTGATAGATGTTCTTTGTTCCGGTTTGTACCTTTTACAAGTACTCTTACCAAGGACTAGTTTTAGTCTAAAGGGAATAAACATAGTAGTCTACATATCCTTCTCACTTCAGTTGTCTTGTAAAATTCCTAAGCGTTGGCAGTTAAAGAGAACCAGAGATGAACGATTCACACAAAATAAACATATCAGTTGATAGCTTGTAAAGAATAAATGCTCTACCCGATAATTTCGCCACTCTGGTGTGCCTTTTTGAGTGCTTTTTATCCATTATTCCTCCAGGAAATATCCAATATGGCCGCCGGCTCATATTCCTTCTGTTCCAGGTTGTGAGGTGTTCTGGATGTGCTGTATAGGCTATATGAGACTATAGACAAGAAGGGCTGCTGTAGGCTTTCATCTGTGTGCTTTCAACTTTATTATTCTGGTATGCTTTGTGGCTGCCTGTAGGAAGTGTCTCTCATAGTAATGAAACTGCATACAGTAGATATTAATGACAGGCTGCACACACAGAGCACACAGATCACACAGCCACACTTATCTGTTAGACAGAGATTTTTCCTGCAGCAGCAGCCCCTCCCATGTCATCACAGCTCTCAGTATGTAAAGCATGAAATTTGAGCCACGAGGGGGAAGGCTTGGGCTTGAAAAGACTTCACAGAAGAGTGACTCAGCTATAATGATTCCAGGTCAAACCTGGACTGAATAGTCGGTGGATTCTTATCACAGTTGATAACAGATAGATTAGACTGAGAAGAATAAAACTAAAAGCAGGGTAGGTGTTTACTGTCATGTTCTCACTGATAAATGTAATAAAATACATGAGGGTGCTTCGTCTCTGGTTCTCTTTAAGAGACGAATTTCATGTTACATACTTTTAATCAACAAAATTGTAATATGCAAATTAGAGGAGTCGGTGGAATCCTAAACTGAGGAGTCGGTGGATTTTTGGACCGACTCCACAGCCCTGGCTGCTCCAATTGTCCCACTCTGGACCCTGTCAGGTCCAGTGACTTTGTAGGACGAGATCCCCGCAATTTGGCCCAAGAGGCTGCCTGTCAGGTGACAGGCAACCTATTGGGCCAATCAAAGTTTGGGGATCTTGTCCTACAAAGTGAACCAACCCCCAAGTAAGCTAGCTAATTGTACAAGCTGTTAGTCAGTATTTCTCCTGTCTGGCTCTCGGGGAAATTGCTGATGTTGCTGAAACCCAAGAGAAGCTGAAGACATTGTAAAATCACAAAACACTGCGCTGATATAAATGATACAGGGTGATGTGTACAATCGGTGTGAAGTGAAGCTGAAGACATTTCTGACACTTCCGCTGCCTGGCGGATCAACTGTATACACATCACCATGGCAACAGGGATGTGAGTCCTACTGTCCCAGTTTGAAAAATATTGTATGGCTCTCATGGAATTATATTTTAAAATATGTGGCGTTTATGGCTCTCTCGGCCAAAAAGGTTCCTGACCTCTGTACTTTAAGTACCTTGAAGAGCTTTGATTATAATGCATCTCTTGATGTGATACTGCTATCTACGATTGATGGAGAAATGAATGGATGGATACTGGGTTAAGAGGGTTTTTAGACTGTCACTAACCTAATTTGCTAGGGATCTCCTGACATTTAAATTCTACCTTCTGTATCAGACAAATTGAGGTGCATCTTCACAATTGGTAATTTGGCAGCGTTTCTTACTTTTTTAAATATTTTGGAAGGCTTCTGCTTTTTCTGAATTTCATCTGTGCAATTCAGCTGTTTGTCTAGAGTTTGGCTTTCAACACACTGCTTGTTCCATGTTTTGTGTAAATTTTTGTACTTTTTTTTTTTTTTTTTTTTTTTTTTTATCCATTAGTCTGTGCCAATCAGCGCTCTAGGTGGAAATAAAGAAAGTGATGTGTCCGTTTCTATGAAGCAGGAGGCAGTGTCTATGACAACCCCGGGGCTGCTGAATGTCCGGGTAAGTTGCAGTCTTTCTTTCATATTAAAATTCAACTAAACACAAATTAAACTATAAATTACAAACTTTCTTTCTGGTTCGTATAGTCGCACATCCTTACCTCAGCAGATCAGGACAGTTCCATTCCTGGACGTGTTTAAATCCAGACTGAAAACCCACCTGTTCAGTTTGGCATTTGCAGAAATATAACTTTTGTTGTGTGAATACTTCATCCTACTACCAACTGCTGAATCTGAGAGAGCCTAAGGGCCCATTCACACCTAAAAGCACTAATCACTCGCGATTTGCGGTAGCGTTTTCTGTGGGTGATTGTTTTTTTTTTTTTCCCCGTGATTTAACGCACAAAAATCACTTTACAAATTCGCGGTTTTGGAGTGATCTCGATTAGCGTTTCTATATATGCTAATGGAGATCGCTCCTAAATTGCCAGAAAAATGCTGCATGCAACACGTTTGCGATTAGCGATAATCGCGGAACAACCGCAATTGTAGCTAATCGCTCAAGTGTGAACACTGCTATAGACTAATAAAGCACTAGCGTTTTTAAAAACGCTAGCGCTTTAGTGATTAGCGGGAATTACACAATTTCCGCTTAGGTGTGAAAGGGCCCTAAGCTCTTTGAGTCCTATGGGAGAAAAGCGCTATAGAAATGTTGTTGTATTGTACATCCCCCTCCTTTTTTTTTTTTTTTTTTCCAGTAATTGCAAAGCACCACTACTGCTATATATTGTTTGCACTAAAAGGGTTCCTGATTGCAGCTGAATACAACATGCAGCATTAAAGTGAATGTTTACCATTTTAAAAATTAAAAAAGTCAGATACTCCCCTAAGAAGAGGAAAGGCTCGGTCCTAATGAGCCTTCCCGCTCCTCTCCCGGTGCCCGGTCCCGCGCAGGATCCCCCGTGGCAGTATTCGACCAGTTCGGTCAAATACTGCCACTTCCGCTGCCGAAGGGAGCTTTCTGAAGCCTTCGGGAGCACTTGGGCTCCCGAAGACGGGCTGCTCCATACTACGCATGCGCGAGCGCCCTCTATGATGCACTCGCGCGTGCGTAGTATGGAGCGGCCCGTCTTCGGAAGCCCGAATGCTCCCGAAGACCTCCGAAGTTCCTGCGGCGGCGAACGGGGGAGCCAGCGCAGCACCGAGGGCACTGGGAGAGGAGAGAGAAGGCTCATTAGGACCGAGCCTTCACTCTCCTTCGGTGTGTATCTGACTTCTTTATTTTTAAAGTGTTACCCACTGGCTTTAAGAAAACTCTGCAAGAGTAGCAAAACTGGCGGTGTACACAAGCCCTTAGTGTGCAGTATATTTTCATCTATGTCTGAATTCCAATTCATTTGAAGCAGAATTCTGGGCCGCACACTGTTTTCTGGCAACTCTTTTAGATACTCTGTTTATACAGAGAGCAGACTTGTACCTTCCTGGTGCTTTCAGAACCTTTCCCAGCCTGATCAATGGTAATCTGCTCTTGGAGCTGACATGGCTCACTCTGCAAAAGATTGCAGATTAGTTGAGCAAGAACCATAGAGCATATTTTGTGTCTGAGCTTAGCATGTGTGTTTTTATAGTACTGTATACACATTAGTACTGTCTGCTGAGAGGTTGTAGCTTTTGCTTGGATATATGATTTTGAAGCAAACTTGAAGTGAAAAAAAAAAAAAACTTATGACGAATTGTATGTTGTACAGATAACAAATAGTACATAAGTAGCAAAGAAGTCTCCCTTATATTTAAAAAAAATAAAAAAAAACATTGCATCTTTCTGTCATGTTTTCAGTTTGAAACCGCAGTCTGTCTTTTTTATTCTGTAAAATAAAGCAGAAACCATGACCTTTTTAATTTTTCTGCTGTAAAAAGTTATCTCAAGCTGGCTCTCACTGCTTCTTGCCGATTTTAAAGAGAAATCTTAACCAAGAATTGAACTTCCCAATCAGTAACTGATGCCCCCTTTCCCATGAGAAATCTATTCCCTTTTCGCAAAAGGATCGGAGCTCTGTATGGCTGATTTTGTGGTGAAAGCCATCCCCTCACAGCTCTGAGGTCCTGACATCACACTGTGGGAGCCTTGTTGCATTGTGGGAAATAACAGCTCTTTCCAACTGCCATAAAAGCAAGCAGCATCTTCTTCCATTGACATCACCTGCCAGCAGTAAAAATGTCACCATGTGATAATTATCTGAATGTAAATCAGGGAGAGGAAAGATTTTACACTGAGCAAACACCGATTTAAATCATTTATACACAATTATTGTAAAAATTAAGCACTTATTACATTTTTTTTCACTGGAGTTCCTCTTTTTAAAGCAGAACTGAAGATCATTTTAAAACGTTTTTTACGTACCTGGTGCTTCTGCAAGCCCCCAGCAGCCGTCCTGTCCATGCTGGTCCTCCACGATCCTCCGCTGCCTCTCCATTTTGCTCCTCGGCTTGTAAGTCGAGGGGCCACTGCGCCTGCGCAGCCCTGCCAAGTGTATCATTTTTATGCGCTCCCGTCTGCAATATCGCTATTGCGGACTGGAACGCAAAGGGTACATGTGGCCAAAGCCGTGCAGTGGCCCGGCGGCGAAACCAAAAGTAGCTGGCAGTTCTTTGTGTTACTTTAAAGAGAATATCAGAGCTGCCAAAAAAAAAAAAAAAAAAAAAAAAATCACAACAACTTACCCAGGGCTTTCTCCAGCTCCTAGCAGCTGTTATGTCCCTTGCTGCAGCTCCACTCTCAGCCACCAGCCTGGGTCCCCCGAGAGGTCGTCCTCTACTACTGCACAAGCAGCGCTATCAATCACTTGCACATGGAGTGTGCGCAGGTGCAGAACTATGGCGCCCGCGCAGTACACGCCACACCACATGCGAGTGATTGACAGCGGCACTCGCGCAGTAGAGGACTACCTGGCGAGGTCAGCCTCTGCACCGTTGGGGATCCCAGGCCGGCGGCTGAGAGCAGAGCTGCGGCGAGGGGCATAGCGGCTGCTAGGGGCTGGAGGAAGCCCCGGGTAAGTAGGTGTAGGTTTTTTTTTGGGGGGGGGGGCAGCTCGGATATTACCATAAAGTCATTTTGGGGGAGGTATGTGTATGTATAAGTAAAATAAATGCATGTTTGGTAACCCATTCAGCGGTCATAGGTCTTTTGTTAAATATATTTACCGGTACTGGCCAGCTGCACACATTGTGGCTTTAGAAAATAGTAGGTAATTTTCACTGCTCTATTCTGACAGCAGAGACATTAAACATGTATTAACATGTAATGTCTCTGCTGTCAGAATAGAGCAGTGAAAATTACCTACTATTTTCTAAAGCCTCAATGGAATGCAGTAGGCGAATAAAGCAATTACAGTAATGTAATTTTCATATAATTTAGAATTAGACATATGATAAGATGATGGCAGACTCTTTCATCATAACAAGCTTGGGGCAATTTTTTTCACCAGTTACCTATAATTAAACTGAAAGTACCCAGTTATCTTGTAGATGCTGTACAAGCAAAGATCCCTAAATGCACATTTGCCTTTTGACCATCAGTGGGAGGAGAAGGGAATTACCACGTTTATGTTGTGCTACAAGATCTGAGCTTTTGCTTTTTCATTACAAGGGAATAAGAAACCATCAGAGTACAAAGATCACTCTTTACAGTATGCTGTTTGTTTTAGCAGCCAGTCTTGTATTAATCTATGGTTATGAAATGAATACTCAGAGAAGTTAGGGATCATTGCACTTTATTAAAGCTCTGCTGGACTAAACTAAATGGCATTCTGGTAGAGAACTGGGAACACAATGCCAGGAGCTTGCAAATGCCAAGCTGTTTGAGCTATGGCAGTTCCCATGTTTTATGAATGGATTGCAAAGTGGGGAGGTGGTCATGTTTAAAGGACAACTTTAGTGAGAGGGAATATGAGGCTGCCATATTTATTTCCATTTAAACAGTACCAGTTGCCTGGCAGCCCTGCTGGTCTATTTAGCTGCAATAGTGTCCGAATAACACCAGAAACGAGCATGCAGCTAAACTTGTCAGATCTGACAATGTCAGAAACGCTTGATTTGCTGCATGCTCGTTCAGGGGCTGTGGCTAACCATATTAGAGGATGATCAGCAGGACAGCCAGGCAACTGGTATTGCTTAAAGAGAATCTGTACTCTAAAATTCTTACAATAAAAAGCTCACCATTATATTCATTATGTTTTCCTGGGCCCCTCTGTGCTGTTTCTGCCACTCCCTGCTGTGATCCTGGCTTGTAATTGCCAGTTTTAGGCAGTGTTTACAAACAAGACATGGCTGCTAACCAGCATGTGATAGGCTGAGAGCTCAGTCTTTGACTCATACAGAGTCTGGAGGGGGCGTAGAGTGTGTATAGCTTCTTCCTATCACAAGCAGAGCAGCACATTCCAGCCTGATATATCAATTTAACAGTTGCGCTCCCCTGTTACACCCCTATTCTCTAAAATATTTTTGGGCCTGCAGCAACTCTTTACACTACATGCACATCCCAGAAAAAAGTCAGTTTTTATAGAGTGCGTTACCCTTCTGCATATATTTGCAAATTGATCTTTAACAGTTCCCACTGTATTAGTCTGCATTCACTGTATCCTCCTCCACTCAAAGGCCACTAGTTGTCCAGGTGCTCCAATAGGATCGGTCATCAGGGACAGGAGACATAGAAAAAACAAATACAAAAGGGAAAAACCATAGTGCGATCTTTCTGTATTTGCACACGGAGACCATCACCCTATGGGGGCCCAATAGTGCAGGTTCTATTGCGGGATCACCTCTGTCACCCTCTCTAGGGACCAACAAATGGCACGCTCCCCTTGCTGCAAGGCTGCCCCGCCTCACAGACAGCAACTGCGCTTGGCTTGTTACATTCGCTCTCCTCCACCGATCTTTCCTGAACTCGATCTCAAAACAGATAATACAATATCATAGTGCAGTAATGCCTTGCAACCCTGGGTTATCACAGCAGTGCACACCTAATTATTTCCTGCTCACCCTTTATTGCTGCTGCCCACCCTCACAGACAGCTGTCCTCATTTGATAAACGCCTCCACAGTGCTTCCTGGCAATGTATCACTCCAAGTAATGTAGATTCAGGTAACATCTAGGGCTAAGAGACTTCCAATAGTGTAAATCCACTTGGTTTATTCAGTGAAATTTAAAATACTCACAAACATTAAAGAGAATCTGAAGCGAGTATAAAACTCGCTTCTTCTCTTATATTCAGCAGGGGCATGTGTGCCCCTGCTAAACCGCCGCTATCGCACCGCACAACGGGGGTCCCTTACCCCCCAAATCCCCTCCGTCCTCGCCGGGGATCTCTTCCGCATTGAGGCAAGGCTAACGGCTATAGCCCTGCCTCATGCGCGTCTGTCAGCGCGTATCTCCGCCTCTCCCCCACCCCTCTCAGTCTTCCTTCACTGAGAGGGGCGGGGGAGAGGCGAAAATGCGCCGCTGATAGATGCGCTGTGAGGGAAGGCTGCAGCCGTTAGCCCTGCCTCTAGGAGCAGCAAAATCTACGACCAGTTTGGTCATTGATTTTGCAGGGGGGGGGGGGGTGTACCCCCGTTGTGCGGCGGTTTAGCAGGGGCACACATGCCCCTGCTGAATATAAGAGATAAAGCGTTTTTTTGTTTTTGTTTTTTTTTTTACTCGCTTCAGTGTCTCTTTAAGTAAAAAGTGCTTATAAAAGTTTAAAAGACTCGGACGTCTCCTCCTGCTGCTGGTCGCTTCCCTTCCTTGCTCCGCCCATGGCTAACTGAACTATTTCTCTAATTTTGGATAACGTGTTATAACTTTTTTTTTTTTTTTTTTTTCTTTCAGCCTCCATCAACAACAACATTTGTTCTAAATCAGATTAACCAGTTGCCTACAATTGGTAATACCATAGTAATGACAAAAACTCCTCCCGTTACTACTGCCCGTCAAACTATCACAGTGACAAAATTTCTTCAAACAAGTGCTCCAACAAGACCGACAGCAACACCTGTAGTACAGACTAACATTACCTCTGTACCATCAAAAGAACAAATTCAGTTGAAGGATTTGCTGAAAAACAGTAGTCTAAATAAGCTAATGAAGCTAAAACCACCTGCTAATATCGCTCAGCCAGTTGCTACAGCTACAAGTAGGTATCTTCCTACCCTACCTATAATTCCTTTCTAGGTTTATCAAGACAAGGTCCAATCGAATCCTGCCAAGGTGGAATTAGATTGGTCCATTTTCAAGCTACATAAATGTCTCCTTGGCTGTAAATTGTCTGCACTGCTTATCCCCTGTGCAGATCTAATCACAAGCCAGTCTGAGTCATTTCTTACCAGTAACTAATCACTTTCCAACTTTCTACAGAGGAGAATTCATTAATGTTGGGACACTGTATTATGGATTAGTGCCGTCACCCCGCCAGTATCTAATTATGTTATTTATTCTGTATGGTTAACTGTTACGAACTTCCTATATCTCCTTTAAAAGAGTTATCAGCCAAATGCACGAAAATAAGGTTTACTCACCTGGGGCTCTCTCCAGCCCTTTGCAGCCAACTGTCCCACGCCGACCACTCCGCATCCCGCCGTTCACGTGATCTCCGAGCTTGGTATTCAGGTCGACCGCGGGGTCAGCATGACTGCGCGAAGTGCTGCTGTCAATCACGGCTGCGTGAGCTGCGGCGAATTGCGCAGGCGCTAAACTACTGCACCTGCGCAGTTTGCTGCAGCCCACATGGCCGTGATTGACAGTGGCGCTTCTCACAGCCACAGTAAGGCCGACCCCGTGGTCGGCCTGGAGACCGGGCGACTGGCAGGGAGCGTAGCGGTCGGCGTGGGACAGTCGGCTGCAAGGGGCTGGAGAGAGCCCCAGGTGAGTAAACCTCATTTTCATATCTCCTTAAAACTTAAAGGACAACTATCCAGGTTGACTAAAATTCAAAATGCCACATATATTTCCAGTAATTACTAGCAGATGGCAATACAAGGCTTTTTTTCATGTTTTATATGAAGAAAATAAAATTTACAGAGAACAGTTCTCACTGTGGGCATTACTATACAGGACTGGGCCCAGTACATCCAGCGTACAGAAACAATTTTCACTTGCTCAAATACTGTGACTGGACCTGAATCTGTTCAGGATGATAGAAAGCAGAAATATAGCTTCAAATATGTGTAAATAATCGTCAGCTGAAGCTCTATGTTCCTGTCTGTGTAGCTCCCCCTTTTTTTTTTCTTTTTTTTTTTTGCTGTGCTGAGGCCTCTGAAAAGAATTTTAGTGTTGCTGGCTAAAACTCTAGAGCTATGTGGGGGTTTACAAAAAAGTTTCTTTGATAGTTGTTCTTGGGCCTGAACGATTTTAGGAAAACATTCAATTGAGCCGTTTCTGTCCGAAAATGCAATTTCGATTTCCTTCAAGGCAGTTAATGTGCGTCGACTCAGGTATTGCTGATTACTTGAGCCGGGCGGGGTGGTTCGGGGTGAATCCACTTGAGCCACTGATTGACAGAAGCTGTGTAAAAGCAGTGCATATTGCCGATGGTTAATGAGCCGGGGAGCGGGGCGAATCTAGTCCAGAGCGGCACACCGCTCCACCAATCGCTGGATAGAGATGGTATGACGGCGGCGGTAGGCTCATTAACAATCGGCATTATGCACTGCTAGCCAAGGCTTCTGCCAATCAGTGGCTCTACTATATGACGGAGCGGAGGTAGGCGGAGACATGCGGCTAAGCACAGAGGACACTGCGGGTGCTGACAAAACCGCAGCTACGGACGATCTGTAGATCATCTGCACCTGAATCGCGGTTTCGGTTTAAAACCTCAAAACCGTTCAGCCCTAGTTGTTCATTAAAGGACTTTTCTGTAACTATATAATAGATGAGATGCAACTACAGTATTCCAAGTTTTTTATGTAGCCGGAAACTCAGCCAAAGTGCTGCTGCAGCTACTGCATTTGTTGCCGAAGTTCTAAGATGCATGCAAAACCCAAAATATTTTTCTCTGATAACAGCTTCTGTGCTTTCTGCTTCCCTAATGTGGGATTTTGGATCTAGTTTTGAATTTATTTATTTTTTTTTTTTTTTTACTTTAGAATTGTGTCCAAATGAGTTTGCCTATAGCTTTGAATACTACACTGTGTGATGTTGTTTCCTTTTAAATAACAGTTGTCTAAATATTATTATTTTAAATAACAGTCCTGTTGATCTCTTAGGCTGCAGTAGTGGCTGAATCGCACACCTGAAACAAGCATGCAGCTAATCCAGTCTGACTTAAGTCAGAGCACCTGATCTGCATGCTTGTTCAGGGGCTGTGGCTAAAAGTATTGGAGACACAGGATCAGCAGGAGAGTTGGGCAACTGGTATTATTTTAAAAGGAAAAATCCATATCCTTAGTTTACAGTGGGTTGCAAAAGTATTCGACCCCCTTGAAGTTTTCCACATTTTGTCATATTACTGCCACAAACATAATCAAAAGTGGTGTACACATGAGAAGTGGAACAAAAATCATACATGATTCCAAACATTTTTTTACAAATTAATAACTGCAAAGTGGTGTCTGCATAATTATTCGGCCCCCTTTGATCTGAGTGCAGTCAGTTGCCTATAGACATTGCCTAATGAGTGCTAATGACTAAATAGAGTGCACCTGTGTGTAATTTAATGTCAGTACAAATACAGCTGCTCTGTGAGGGCCTCAGAGGTTGTCTAAGAGAATATTGGGAGCAACAACACCGTGAAGTTCAAAGAACACATAAGACAGGTCCAAGACAGGTCTGGGATCAAGTCATTGAGAAATTTAAAGCAGGCTTAGGCTACAAAAATATTTCCAAAGCTTTGAACATCCCAAGGAGCACTGTTCAAGCGATCATTCAGAAATGGAAGGAGTATGGCACAACTGTACACCTACCAAGACAAGGCCACCCACCTAAACTCACAGGCCGAACAAGGAGAGCGCTGATCAGAAATGCAGTCAAGAGGCCCATGGTGATTCTGGACGAGCTGCAGAGATCTACAGCTCAGGTGGGAGACTCTGTCTATAGGACAACTATTAGTCATGCACTGTACAAAGTTGGCCTTTATGGAAGAGTGGCAAGAAAAAAGGCATTGTTAACAAAGCATAAGAAGTCCCGTTTGCAGTTTGCCACAAGCCATGTGGGGGACACAGCAACCATGTGGAAGAAGGTGCGCTGGTCAGATAAGACCAAAATGGAACTTTTTAGCCAAAAAGTTCCAAACGCTATGTGTGGCAGAAAACTAACAGTGCACATCACTCTGAACACACCATCCCCACTGTCAAATATGGTGGTGGCAGCATCATGCTCGCGGGGTGCATCTCATCAGCACGGACAGGGAAGCTGGTCAGAGTTGATGGGAAGATGGATGGAGCCAAATACAGGGCAATCTTGGAAGAAAGCCTCTTGGAGATTGCAAAAGACTTGAGACTGAGGCGGAGGTTCACCTTCCAGCAGGACAATGACCCTAAACATAAAGCTAGGGCAACAATGGAATGGTTTAAAACGAGTCTCAAACTCGCGGCCCTCTACAGTATTTTCTTGCCCGCGCCAGGAAAACCTTCCTTATACTTCGCCTCTGTGCTCCTATATAATCCGCCACATCCGCACCCCCGCCGCATCCATCTCACTGAACGAACAATTTTGCCTATTTAAATTTAACTTACAGTTCGCTTCAGTGGTCCCATACGAGTGATCCGCCGCGTCCCCGCCTCTAAACGAGGGCTGCAGAGCCCCCAAATCGCCCAGGGGGCAATCCACCGGCATTTCCTGGAAGGGGCAGAGCTTTCAGTTTCAGCTCTGCCCCTCCTGACGTCAATCGCGGCGCATCGCCGCCTCTGCCCGCCCCTCTCACTCTTCCTTCACAGAGAGGGGCAGGCAGAGGTGGCGATGGTCTGGATTGACGTCAGGAGGGGCAGAGCTGAAGCTGAAAGCTCTGCCCCTTCCAGGAAATGCCGGCGGATTGCCCCCCCCCGGGCGATTTGGGGGCTCTGCAGCCCTCGTTTAGAGGCGGGGACGCGGCGGATCACTCGTATGGGATCACTGAAGCGAACTGTAAGTTAAATTTAAATAGGAAAAAAAGATCACTTCAGTGAGAATATGATTTTGAATAAAAATCAATGCAAGGGGTGTCATGTTCAGAAGAACTGTTGATGATCTTCACTCAATGTTCTATTCATGTTCTGGAGACTTCATGTTCATAAGAAATAATTAAAACTGTTAATGACATTTGAGCACTTTTTTTGTGAAATCCCTTATGCGGCCCAGCCTCATCCTGACTTTGCCTCCTGCGGCCCCCAGGTAAATTGAGTTTGAGACCCCTGGTTTAAAACAAAACATATCTGTTAGAATGGCCCAGTCAAAGTCCAGATCTAAATCCAATCGAGAATCTGTGGCAAGATCTGAAAACTGCTGTTCACAAACGCTGTCCATCTAATCTGACTGAGCTGGAGCTGTTTTGCAAAGAAGAATGGGCAAGGATTTCAGTCTCTAGATGTGCAAAGCTGGTAGAGACATACCCTAAAAGACTGGCAGCTGTAATTGCAGCAAAAATACAAAGTATTAACTCAGGGGGCTGAATAATTACGCACACCCCACTTTGCAGTTATTTGTAAAAAAAAAAAATGTTTGGAATGATGTATGATTTTCGATCCACTTCTCACATGTACACCACTTTGTATTGGTCTTTCATGTGGAATTCCAATAAAATTGATGCATGTTTGTGGCAGTAATGTGACAAAATGTGGAAAACTTCAAGGGGGCCGAATACTTTTGCAACCCACTGTAGGTTCCCACTACAGAAAATTCTGATGATCATTCTGCATGAATGATCAAGCATTTTAAAGCGGACCTGAACTTAGAACGTCCTCTATGCTGTAAAAGATACATAACAGCATATTAACCTTTTAGGGCTCGTTTCCACTGTTGCGGTGCGGAATCGCCTGGATTCCACCGCGGACGATATCGCATGCGGATGCGTTTCCGCATGCTGTTTTTCCCACGATTTTGCATGGCTAAGAAGCAGGCGAATTTAACCATGTCACTGCCTGTGTAAATTTCCATAACATTACATGCGAAATCGCGGGGAAAACCGCATGACAGAGCTGCATGCGATTTTTTTCCCTATTAAAAGCATTGCGGGCGATTCGCCCGCTTTCCAGCCGCACGTGAAATCTGACAGCTCCGCCGTGCAGATTTCCCCCGCACATCAAAACGCACCCGCACGATGCACAAGTGGAAACAATCCCATCCACTTGTATTGCCTATGCGAATCGCGGATTCGCTATAGTGGAAACGAGCCCTTATACAAAAACATTTCTTTGTTACAGCTGATACAAATCCTAAAATAAATCTGTACTGTTTCTACTTCCTGATTCATGGAAGCGGCCATATTGTTAACAGCCTGTACTTTCAAATGATCTTATCTGCCATGGCAGTCATGTGACACAGGCTAGAAATCAAATTACAACTTGTGATTAGACACAAATGAGGGGGAATTGAACAGGCTTGACTCTCTAAATACATACAGGGTGCATTTCTCTGTTTTCCTTCTGTCCTGTGCAAGAGTTCAGGTCCACTTTAACAGTTGCCCCATAAGGTTGGATCACTAAAAGTCTCTGATAAACAAGCACATTATTTATGTACTTTTCTCAGACGTTACTTGCGGCCTATGATCCCTCCTTTCTGTTCCATTAAACAGTAGATGCTGCTCAGCTATAGCCAAGGTATGTCTGTATAGCTCTCATGCTCCAGACTATCTCCCAAACAACCAATGCCCAATTTGTCAAGTGTTAGTAATTGTGCCTGTGTACACACCTTTAGATGGAGTGCAGAGTGATACTGTTACATTTAAACCCACTGCTGTCCACTAAACTTTGAATATTTCAATGTTTTGTAACTGTTGACTTTTGCTGTTAGGCTTTCTTTTTGGAAACGTTGTTTCTGCTGCATTCATGGGCATTTTACATTTGTTGCAGAAATTCTAATATTTTCTCCTAAGGTGGTAAGTGCCACCAAACCAGGTAAGGGTTCTTGCATATGGTGTTGGTTCCCCCCACCCCCTCAGCGTGCACACACTCCCTTACGGTGCAGGTTTATTCTCAAGGTTTTTTTTGGGTGAACGTTGGCTTATGCTGTCTACCAGTGGTTTTTCACATCTTTCCTCCCCCCACTGTTTTCAACACTAGGTTATTGTGTAGAACCAGCTTCAATTAAAATGTGATTGATAGTTGCATTGCAGCTTATTGTTTATAGGATTAATACAGCTAGCCTTATAGGTAACACTGTTTCCTCCCAGTCTCCTCTGTGCCCCTCTGAAAGCTAGCCGACTGGTACTAGTTGCAATTTACTTCACATGTGCTGCTGCTCACTCACTTGATCGCGCTTCTTTGGAAGGAAGCATTCTGTGCTACTGCTGATTTTTCAGAGGGGCACAGAGGCACAACCGAGCGGACTGGCAGGAAACTGAGGGACATGTAAGGCTATGGTTGGAGCTGAAAGAAGCCCCAGGTAAGTAAAATAGAACTTGTTCCCCCTTTAAAGAGGAGCTGTCAGCCATACTATCTCAGAAAAAAAACGCATACTGTATATAAGTACTTGCTCTACTTAACCTATGTATCACACTGTCCACGTTTTTGATTTGTGATTTTTCTACAGTAAAAAGAAAATCCCTTCTTAGCATCTCCCATTTTAAGTGTAGCTATTTTTGAAGCCAATCCTGATGTAATTTCCTCCCTTAGCCTCCTCTGCCTGATTTGCCCGCCCTTCACTATAGAAAGTGTATTGTCTCAGCATGAGAGATATTGGCCAATCTGGGAGGAACAGCGGTGTGGGAAGGGAAAACGGGAGGGAGAGAGGCTTCAGCCAATTAGGCTGCATTAGTTAAGTCTGAGGGTGAAGTAGAGAAGCAAAAAAGGACAACTCAGCATGCCCTGCAACTTCCTTTTTGCGTACCAAATTTTGTGTGTACCAAATAAGTCAGATAAACTGGGGAATGATCATTTATCAACAAGAAAAGTAATAGTGGTTTTAACTTTTGGATTGCCTGGTTAGCATCCTTATTACTTGTTTACCAGATAAAAATTTAAGAATTGATTTTTTTTATATTATGCCCGACAGTTACTCTAATGCTGGAAATACACGGTGCGTTTCCGCGTCTCGATTCTGCCGCCCGATCGATTCCCCGCTCAACGCCGTGGGCGATTCACTTATCTTCTGCTCATTTTCCTTATCTTTTTCCATTGTCCCCCATGCAGTATCGAGCGCTGAATCGATCGGGCGGGTGATCGGACTTGTGGGAAATTATCAATCGAGCCATCTAAATGGCTCAATCGAGTGGTACAAACATACCGTGTATTCCCAGCATAAAGGACAACTGAAGTGAGATAATGGAGTCTGCCATATCTCCTTTTAATCAATGCAGATTGTCTGGCGGCCCTGCTGATCCTCGGCCTCTAATATTTGTAGCCATAAGCCCCATACACATGCTCCTCAAAAGTCTTTTAAATGCACAATTATCAAACCAATTTTGTTGAAACACCCAAAAAAAGTTGTTTGCTATTGTTCAAACAACTGATAAGCAGCTCAAGTCAATCCAACTGTTGGATTGATTTGAGCTGCGTCTTATCAGTTCTTTGAACAATGGCAAAAAAAACTTTTTTGGGTTGTTTCAACAACAGTTTGATAATTGTGCATTTAAAAGAATTGTTGTGTATGTCCCTGAACAGACATGCAGATCAGATGTTTCTGACCAGATTAGCCACATGCTTGTTACAGGTGTGTGATTCAGACACTTTGGCAGCCAAAGAGATGAGCTGGATTGCACAGAAATAAATATAGCAGCCTCCATATACCTTTCAGTTTAGGGGCACTTTAGCTGACTTTTGTAAGAGGGGGGGGGGGGGGGGGTGTATATTTTGACCACTTGCTAAAATTATTTATTTTTCTCCCTCGTGAACTTTATCTAATTCGTATTTCAATTGTACATTTCAGCTGATCTACTCAATGGTGCAAAGAAGGATATTTCTAACAAGGAAGTAACAAGAATTTGGATCAATGATGATATTAAAATGAGAAGTTTTTCACCAACTAATGTGAGTTTTCAGTATGCCTGCAGATTTTCTTTCTCATTGTGAACTGACGCAGTTTTGCTCACATGTCCAGATGGGGTTGTATTTAGTTCTTTAACCAGTTCGCATTCGGTCGTTTTTCGCTTCATGCATCCGAACAATGTTCACCTCCCATTCATTAGCCTATAACTTTATTACTACTTATCACAATGAACTGATCTATATCTTGTTTTTTCCGCCACCAATTAGGCTTTCTTTGGGGGGTACATTTTACTAAGAGCCACTTTACTGTAAATGCATTTTAAAAGGAAGAATAAGAAAAAAACGGAAACAAATCATTATTTCTCACTTTTCGGCAATTATAGTTTTAAAATAATACATGCCTCCATAATTAAAACCCACGTATTGTATATGCCCATTTGTCCCGTTTATTACACCATTTAAATTATGTCCCTATCACAATGTATGGCGACAATATTTTATTTGGAAATAAAAGTGCATTTTTTCCATTTTGCATTCATCACTATTTACAAGCTTATGATAAAAAAAAAAAAAAGAAATATTTCATCTTTACATAGATATTTAAAAAGTTTAGACCCTTAGGTAAATATTTGTTTTTTTTTTTTAATTGTAATTTTTTTTTTTTTTTATTAAACATTTTATGTGGGTATTTTTGGGAGGGTGGGATTGAAATTGTATTTTTTTTTTTTGTAAATATATGTGTATTTTTATTTTTTTACATTTAGATGTAGTTTACTTTTTGGCCACAAGATGGCAGCCATGAGTTGTTTACAGTGACGTCACTCTAAGCGTACCACGTACGCTTAGAGCGACATAGGAAGCAGAAAAAGCGTAGCTTCCGAGAGAAGCTGTCGCTTTTTCTGCGGGGGAGAGGAATCAGTGATCGGGCACCGTTGCCCGATTCACTGGCTAACAAACCGCCGGCCGGGAGCGCGCGTGCGATCGGCCGCGAGGACGCGCAGGAGCGCACATGGCTTCCTGGACGTGAGTTTCACGTCCAGGAATGTCAAATAGTTAAGGCCTGGTTCACATTAGCGGTGAGTGCAACGGGAGCGGAATGTTTACTGTACAAACGGACCAGTATGCGAAAGGATCCAATGTTAAACCAATGGATCCGTTCACACCCATCCGCTTGTACAGCTCCATTGTCCATTCTGCTCAACAGACAAAAAAATGCTGCAGGACCTATTTTCCCGGACAGTTGTACCCAGCAGACCGGAAACGGAAAGTTTTGCAGCTACATAGGAATGAATAGAAAACTGACAGTTTACAGCACACTGGCTGTAAAAACTGACAGTTTTTTTTTTTTTACCTGATCCTGATGGCTGGATCCGTATGACCGGTTCCGTGAAAAACGCAAATGTGAACCGTGTCTTTGTGTTTACATTTTCATTTATTTTCTTAATCTGAAAGCTTTCAGTGTTGTCCCTTCACATCCTTTTTTTTTTTTTTTTTTTTTTTTTTTCTTCATCGCTTTCACTGCCATGGATGACATGGCATTTAGGCAAGATTTTACTCTTCACTGACAGATATTGCTAAGATCCATCTTGTCCAGAATGTCAAATGGTTGAAAGAAACCCGTGACTGAGGGCCTGTCAGTGCAAGGGTATGCAGAAGTGAATCAGTTTTTTTAATTTAGCATGTGTTAATTTGACATTGTAAATGTTTTCAGAAAGTGAAAGAGGAGGAAGAACCAGAGGAGGAAGATGAAGAGGAGATGGGCCATGCTGAGACTTATGCTGAATATATGCCAATAAAATGTGAGTTGTTATATGGATGATGGATTCCTTACTTGCTGTCACGAAGAATATCCTACATTGTTTAAAAAAAAAAGAAAAGAAAATTTGGAAAGTGTTACCGGTACTTGCACCCAGTAAGATGCATTATATGATAAACTTCCTTACCTTAGAACTGTCAAAGATTGGTCTGCAATTAAGTTCAAAGAAAATGTAAAGTATATCAGTTGTACCAAGCCAGCTTTGCGTCAGAAGCATTCTGTTGTACTTTAGTAAATCAAGAGGCGGTTTATTCTTCTGCTCTCATGTCTAATCGGATGCATGGGTAGTGCAGAACTACATATCACAGAATCCATAGCTCTGCTCTTAGTGAGGTACCTGAAGTGTCAAGTGGAAACCAATGCAAACAAAGGAGAACATAAAAACTCCATGCATGTTGTGTCCTGGCTGGGGTTTGGACCAGGCACTCTAATATTGTAGGGCAAGTGCTACTTGGCCGTTGTACTGTTGATGTCATAAATGTAATCTCCCAAAAAAGGTCCATGCCTTTTGAGACCAGTAGGCATTCACTGGCTGGGTACTTATTAAATAAAGGAATATATAGGTATAAGCTATTGCACAATATCATATTTTCTTTAATACTGATAAATTTGTATGAATGTCCACGTAGCACTGTAAGAGTAGGTTTCGATTATAAGTATAGTCGGTACTTAAAGCGGTTCCGAGATTAAATACTAACTATAACAAGTAACTTGTCTATATGTCTTATCTAAAGTTTAGATAGTTTACACAGCAAATCTAGCTGCAAACAGCTTTAATAGAATATGATTTCTTCCTGTGATACAATGACAGCAGCCATGTTGTTTGTAAACATTACACAGAGACAGACTTATCTGCATCTTGAGCAAAAAAAACTAATCCTCAGCCTTCTCCCCTCTGCCTCTGAAACCTTTTGGCTAGTATATGCCTCCCCCTCCTCCTGCCCAGACTGAGCTCCCATGAGCCCTTGCTACTGTCTGAAAGTGCCTTGGCTCTCTGAAAACCTGTGGGCGTGGCTTGTTTAGTTTATAGGGAATTGGAGTATCAAAACAAAAACAAAAGTATTTGGCTTGAGGAATGCCCTATAAACAATAGGAAAGGAACACAATTATGCAATGAGTAAAAGTTCATCTCGGATCCACTTTAATACTTCATGGCTGGGCTTATGGACAGGTTAGAGTTTGTAGTGTGGTTGATATCCTTTACCTGAAGTCCTAGATAAGTGGAAGTGATTTATGATTGATTTGACGGTGTCTGAATGTTCAGGTTTTCTTCAGCTTCCTCTAGGCTTGTGCTGTAGTCCTTGTTCCAAAACTGTACTTTGTACTCAGTCTGGCCACATTTTCCTGGCCATGAGAGGCGACCAGCTTAAACACTAAGGGCTGGGACCACTAGAGCATTTTTGGCAGCGTCTTTTGGGATCGCTTTCAGTCACCAGTGATTCCCCAAAACGTTTTGCCAAAATAATTGGATGGAGCAGATCCCTTTTGAGCGATTTCAAATGGGGGAAATACAATCGCAGGACATGCAGCATTTTGCGAGCATTTCAATTCTAATGTATTGTATAGGAATAGGTAAATCGCTTCCCAAATTGCGTACAAAGCACTACCACAAATCTCTAGTGCTTTGTAGTGAGTCCCAGGCTTAAAGAGGAACTGTAACATAAAAAGATCCCCTGGGGGGTACTCACCTCGGGTGGGGGAAGCCTCCGGATCCTAATGAGGCTTCCCACGCCGTCCTCCATCCGTCAGGGGTCTCGCTGCAGCCCTCCGTGGAGTCCGGGCAGCGGTGACGTCATTATTTACCTTCATGGCTCCTGCGCAGGCGCTCTGACGGCTGTCGGCTCCGAACTACACGGAAATACCCGATCGCCGTCGGGTCCGCTCTACTGCGCAGGCGCAAGTTTCCTGCGCCTGCGCAGTAGAGCGGACCCGAATGAGATCGGGTATTTCCGTGTAGTTCGGAATGGAAAGCCGCCACAGCGCCCCCGCTGGAGCCAGCAAAGGTAAATATTGAAATGACAGTCGGCACAGTCGCCGGCTGTTCGGAGGGCTGCGGAGAGACCCCCGTGGGACAGAGGACGGCGTGGGAAGCCTCATTAGGATCCCGAGGCTTCCCCCACCCGAGGTGAGTACCCCCCAGGGGATCTTTTGAATGTTACAGAGTCTCTTTAAGGGTCCATTTCCAATGAATATTTGTAAATATTTTCATTAGTACAGAAAGCAATGCTGTTTTAAAGGAATAGTTCCATTGAATGCGTTTTTTGTAGTCTGTTCCAATCGGAAAACATTTCGACACCTCACACAATGCATCACTTTCCCATGTAATGATTTTCACTTATGCTAGATGCATGCAAAAATTTGCATAAATACTTGAATACAATAATACGAATATTCTCTTTCAGGGAAAACTCGTGTGAAATGTAATATCATTGTGGAAGCACGGTCTAATGTATTCTCAAAATGTTCATGACTTATCTCATGATTAGTATTAATTGTATATTTTTCTCCTATTAGTGAAAGTTGGACTGCGACACCCCGATCCTGTTGTAGAGACCAGCTCTCTGTCCAGTGTAACGCCCCCTAATGTTTGGTTTCAGACCACTATCCCTGAGGAAACCATTGATAATGGCTGGCTATCTGCTTTACAGCTGGAAGCCATTACATATGCTGCACAGGTTGGTTGATTAAGACTGAAGTACAATGTATAATTCTGTTGCTAGATAGGTATAAGAGCCAGTTTCAAAAAACACCTTGAGGGCCTTTTTCCACTAGCCTGCGATTTGCGATTTGCTTCTGATCGCAAATCGCAAGGTATATTAAACTATTGGAAACTGCAGCAGCAATTTCCATTAGTGCGATCCGATTGTGATGCGATTTTGGTCAAAGCGCAATCGTCGTCCTGCTGCGTTTTGTATGCGATTGAGCTGGACTATGAGTATAGTAGCTCAATCGCATGGTGGAAATTGAAACGCGATGAGCCCTGAGTCCTTATTGATGCCTAAAATCGCAAATGCAACCATTTTGCGTTTTTATGTGCTGACAAATTGAAAGGACCAATCACAATTAAAATCACAAATTGCTACACAATTGCTGGCAAAAAGCTTACACTTTTTAAAATCATTCCCAAAAGAGCCAAAAATGCTCATGAAATTGCTTACAAAATGCAAATTAAAGAAACCTAAACCAATTGGATTTAATTTTAGTAATTACCTTTTTCAAATATGTACCGTATTTTTCGGACCATAAGACGCACTGTTTCTCCCCCCAAAATGGGTGGAAAAAGTCACTGCGTCTTATGGTCCGGATACAGCAATTTTGGCCAAGTTTCTGTCCCCTGTTCTCAGTCCCCCATCCGCTACGTCATGCCCCGTGTGCTGTCCTGTGTCCCCTGCTATTTCCTTGTGTCTCTAGGGGCCCCCGGGGTAATATGATGCTAAGGAGTTAGGGACAGGTTGTACCTGGGTGGAGAGAGAAGCGATCGTAGCCGCGCCGATCACAGCCCGCACCGATGAGAGAGGGCGGCAGAGCATCCCAGCTGACCTGCAGACCGGCGGCTTACAGCATAACGGGGCCACAGCGGCGAAATGAGTAGCGGTAACCATCCATAGGAAAGCCGCTGGCTGGTCCGTGCACGCTGCTGAAGCCCATCTCTCGTCACTTCCGCTTATGTCACTAATGCGGAAGTGACGAGAGATAGGCTTCAGCTGCGTGCACGGACCAGCTAGTGGCTTTCCTATTGACGATTACCGCTACTCATTTCCCCACTGTGGCCTCGTTATGCTGTAAGCCGCCGGTCTGCAGGTCAGCTGGGATGCTCTGCCGTTCTTTACCCTTTCACGGTGCGGGCTGCGATCGCTGGAGCAGTCGGATCCAGATGACTTCTACCTCCGCCGAGGTAAGCTGGGATGCTCTGCCACTCTCCCCTTTCTCAGTCCGGGCAGTAATGATGCGGGCTGCGATCGCTGCAGCAGTCGGATCCGGATTACTTCTACCTCCGCCGAGGTCAGCTGGGATGCTCTGCCACTCTCTCCCCTCTCTCGGTGCGGGCTTTGATGGTCCGGGCTGTAATCGCTACAGCTGTGGGATCGGGATGGCTTCTCCCTCTGCTCAGGTACAAACTGTCCCTCACTCCGGAGCTGCACATTACCCCGGGGGCCATGGGTGCTACATGCTTCTCCCAAGGATGACAACTTGCTGGGGGGAACTGGGGAGGGGTGTGCAGCTGGTTGGCAGAGTGTCATGTGATGAGGGGATGAGGGACAGTCTGGGCAGGGGAGTCATTTGCTGTAGAGGGATGGGTGTCATGTGCTGGGGGGGGATAAGTGCTGTTTTACAGAGGAAGGAATCTGACTGGTGGGGGTGGGGACAGGCACCATTTCAGTGTTTGCCATAAGTACCATATTTCCACATCACTGCACACAAAAATCAGGCCAGGGGACACTCAGGATAGGAAACACAGAGGACAAGGGGACACACAGGACTCAAGACAGGAGGACAGAAGACAAAGAGGGACACATATGAGGACACAGGGGGCACATATAAGGACACAGGGACATAATAATTGGGGGGGGGGGGAGAAGATACTGAAGATGCACTGCACCATGGACGCACCAGGTTCAGTATATTTTTCCCCTGGTTTTTGTCCTCTAAACCTAGGTGCGTCTTATGGTCCGGAGCGTCTTATAGTCCGAAAAATACGGTAATCATTTTTTGAGTTTTTGCCACTTTTCCTTGCTCCTCAGCTTTTCTTTATGCTGTATGGCTGGTGGTGTAAATTCTAACGGTCCCGAAATATGGCGCTGTAGCCGCTCTGCTTTCATGTTCCGAGCGGCTGACAGCGCGAGAATTCCCTCTCCTCCACTCGTGCACGAGCGTCTTCTAGTCCTGCTCGCGTCCACCCGTCCGTCCTCTTCTCCTGGGGTGGGCAGAAGGATGGGTGCAGAGATGCCCGCGCACTGTCACGATTGCGTGAGCGCGCGCACCCTTGACATACGAGGTGCTTTAGGTTTCTTTTAAAAACGCTAGCGATTTGTAGTGGGTCCCAGGCCTAAATTTTATTTGAGATGCAACAGTGCCTTAAATTCAGGTCGGCTTTAACTGGACAGACCAAGAGGGACACCAATTGATCTGGGATTTGTGTAATACTGGTTTGGTCTTTGAACCAGCTAGATCAGTGTTCCCCAACCCTGTTCTCACGGCCCTCCAACAGTGCATGTTTTGTGGAAATCCTAATGCTACATACACACTTGAGATAAAAGTATTTGGAAAAGGCAAGACCACAGACCAATTTGACGTCCGAACGACCGGTCATTTGGAAAAATCAGACGGGTGTATGTACCTTAACAGACATTCATCTCCAGATCAGATCCACCAGGATGGATCTTCAGATCTGCAGATGATTGTCTGATCAGCAGATGAATGTCTCTGTTAAACAAGGTGTGTATGAGATCTGCAGATATCAGACTATGAATTCATTTTGCAAGAACGGATCTTTTGCAGATACTGATCTGACAGCATCTTTGTGTACATCATCTTGCAAAGATTTTTATCTGATGGGGAGTTCAGCACAATAGAATAGACTGTGTAGAGTATGGCTCTCGTACTACATGGAATGGGAAAAAATTGGTCTCTGATCTTGCCTTTTCCCAAAATTTTTATCTCAAATGTGTATATAGCATAATGCTGGGAATACAGTGTTCGTTTTTGATGTGATTAGATGATTCGATAGATCATTTCCGACACGTCCGATCTCCCTTTCGACGCTCGATTTCTGATAAAAGTGAATGAAAAAAGATAAGAAAAACTATCAGAAGATAAGAGAATCGACTGCAGAATCGAGCGGCACTAACGATCGAGAGGAGAATCAAGAGCCAGGAACGAACCGTGTATTCCCAGCATAAGAGATAGTTAATCGGCTCTGCTGAGGCACTAATTACCTCATCTGTGAATGTTTGTGGTTTCCTGCAAAACATGTATGGTTATGCCTTGAGGACAGGGTTGGGGAACTATGAGCTAGATAACTGAACACCAGAGCTTTTAGCTGTTGGTTAGTGCCTGAATATACGATGAATAGAATCAATATTGTTTCTGCACCGTATAGCAGGGAACCATTCATAGGTTTTCCCAAGATAGGATACCACATCAATATTATCTTCTAAATATTTGCCTTGGTGGCTATACAAATCAAGTGTATTTTTGACCAGGTGAAGTCACAGGCACTGTTTCCAGAGTTCCATGTATGGTAATTGTCATTCTTCTGGCCTGTAGATAGGCGCATTGATCCATTTATAAACTTCTGAGATAAGGCTTTTTCTTGGGACTATTAAGATGCCCATAAACCTAACGATTTTTCTGCTGATGTAAATTAAATGAAATTGTCGCGCAAACGCTGATCAATTTCCGTCCAAAATCAATCGTTCCAGCCGATTCCCAGCGATCCGTCCGTGCAGAAGTTTTTTTTTCTCGATCGCCGGCGGGTCGGGAGTGCGTCGATAGCGGCGTTCAAATGCACGTCGACCGCAATACAGCGGAGATACATCGCCTGTTCTGGCCGGCGCGACTCCCCCGGCCTCCTCTGTCTTCTTCTCAGCTCTGGGCTCCAGAGCTGCAGCTTCACGGAACTTTCTGTCCCGGCAGGAAGTTTAAACAGTAGAGCGCCCTCTACTGTTTAAACTTCCCCTGGACAGGAAGTTCAGTGAAGCAAGCCAGCCGGACCGGAGACCAGCGCGGAGAAGAAAGCGGAAACCGGGGGAGTTGCGCCTGCCAGATCAGGTTATGTATAGCTGGCGGGCAGGCGGCAGCTCCACAGATGGTGATCGGTTTCATGCTGAAATCGATTCACAATCTGTTTGCTGTAAAGGCAGGCATACGATCCCTCTCTGATCAGATTCGATCAGAGAGGGATCTATCTGTTGGTCGAATCTGATGGCAAATCGACCAGTGTATGGCTACCTTTATCCTAGATGCATTCAAATCTTCTTTAAAAGGATAAGGTAAGATATTTGAATAGCATGCTGAGAAAATGTTTAACTTGTGCAAATATTGTAGATAGGATTTTTTTTATTTTTTGTAAAAGATCCTTCAGACTAGTGTACAAGTAAATTTTATGAGAAAGTGGATAAAGAGCGTTTTCCAACAAAAATTTTTATTTGTCCAAAAGATGTCAGGATGAAATTGGAGGTTCCCATACAAGGGAATCTTAGTGAAATTTCAGGAACTACCGGGGGTATCTAACTTCAGGTGAGACTGTTGGGTTCTGTACATGGGCTAAGAGCCGAAATAAGGCTGGTTGGGTAGAAGGGAGTCGTCAGATCAGTCTCCATTTCTGATGTACTTTTTGGGACCAGGCTTCCATTGTTCTATTTTGGGATGCCTCGTTAAGTTGTAAATGTGGAGAACTAATAGATCACTGTATTTTCTGTTTAGTTGAATTTTTGTTTATTCTTACAGTTTTTGGTGCAAGATAAATTGCATCTTCACTGATTAAGCTTGAGCAGTGTGGTGATTTTATATACGGCTACTGAGCCAAAACTGTTTTTTTTTTTGGTCACTGGTGAATTTAAATATCATTATAGGAATTTATATTTCTTGAAACGTTTGTTGCCATTTGTAGAATTACCAGTAGGTTTTTATTTAGACAAAATATTAGGTGGCATATTTAGTTGGAGAACTTCTGATTTGTCATTATTGGTCTTGTAACTGGAGCCCAGGTTGTCCAGGGCTGATGCACTGTGAAATATTTAGGAGGAAAAATGTTGGATAGAAATTGTAATTGGCTCATCCGTGAAAAGATAATTTTATTCATACTGGGCTAAAGAAATACATTTTATGGCAAGGTTGCCTCTAATTATTTTTTTTTTTTTTTTTTTTTCAGTAAAGTGCTTTCAAATTTGTCTCTCTGCTGTGGCAGTCAGCTGACATAGCTGAGGGATCAAGTTACAACTTGTGATTAGACACAGATGAGGGGGAATTAGGCAGGCTTTACTCCACTTTAAAAACGACGTGCAATCTAATCTCCAAAGTTTCTCTAACACCTGTTAGTATGTCAGTAAATAATGATAAAATAGGTATTTAAAGTACTTTTCAATGTTCTATGGGCATATTGTATCCTCTTACCTGCAGATTTGTGTTTGTTTGTTTTTGTTTTTTTTTTTGCAATCCTACTTTTTGAGATTCTTGGCTTGGACTGTCAGCTTTCCTCTTCTAGGATGTTGAACCATTTTTGTACATCTTCCACTTTATGTTCTAGTGTTAAGCCAGACACAGGCTTCATTCTTTCACACATTTTAAGGTCTGTGCAGGCTGATACCATTGCTGTTCTAATGGTTTAGGTTGCTGTTTCTTGGAAGTTTAAAGTAACCCTGATACGAACATTATTGAAAGATTTATACACACCTGGAGGCTTTCTCCAGCCCCCCCCCCCCCCCCACAGGGATAGCTCCCACCCCATACTCCTCCGCCTTCTGGTTCTCCCGTTACAAGCCCCAATTAGAATGGTGCGTCGGTGTGCACTGTGCATACCTGGGTGTGTGCGTGCATACCTGGGTGTGTGCGTACACCCCGCCGCGCTCCCATGACCGGGAGCAGCCTGCACAGTACGTTCCCAGCTATGGGAGCGAGAGAGGGGTTGCGCGTACAGCCACACTGCGCATGCGCCGACTGGCCCTGACTCGCCCAACTTACAGGGCTTGTAACGAGACAACGAAGAGGTGGAGGATATTTGGCGTGGGAGCGATCAGTGTGGAAGGGCCAGGAGAGGAAGCCCTAGGTATACATAAATCTTTTAACTGCTTGAGGACCAAAGGCTTACACCCCCTTAGTGACCAGGCCATTTTTTTTTTTACAAATTAGCACACTACAGCTTAAACAGTTCACTGCATGGCCATACATCTTGGCACATAAATGAATCTTGCCTCTTTTTCTTACTTTTTTTTTTTTTTTGTCCTACCCCTCCCCCCTTCCGAGATCCAGCCCTCTGATCATGTCTCATAGGCATCAGCCTATGAGAGGGATCTGATTGTGAGCCACTCGAGTGGACAGCCAAGTGACACAGCTGTTCCCAGTACAGTGCTGCACTGGATCGTAGCGCTGAGCAAGTAATTAAGGCAGTTTTTTTTCTATTATTAACAGCCTGCCAGCTTCGATCATAGCTGACAAGCTGTTTATGGAGTTGGGATGCGCGTGCATTGCCCACAAATCTCTGCCCCCAGGACCTGACACCAATCTGTATTAGGCAGTCCTGGGGGAGCCACTCTGCGGCCGCCATTTGGAGTTAGACGGTCAGAGTGGTTAATAATGTTCATCTCTGGTACACTTTAAGCATTTTTTTTTTCTTCCCAGTATATATGTGCCTACTTGGTCTATTGGCTCCAGCTGTAGGTCTGAGCTTGCTGCCATAAGAGCTAAGCTTTCGCTGCCAATGTTGGCTGCTGGAGCAATTTTTTTTTTTTTTTTTAATACAAATCTTTTTATTGATGCTGACATAAAAAGATACAAAAATTGTACAAAATACAACAGAGAAAGTCGACCTATTGGTCCAAGAAGTATAAACCAGTACATAATCATCTCTAAAGACACACTTCGCGCTGATACAGATGGTTATTATGGCTAAAATATGCCCGCACACCACTAGTTCGCCTCCTCTGTTCTTTAGTAAAACAAAATTGTACATACAGAGGTTGGCGCTCTTAGTGTGGCCCTGCACTTATGGGCAATGCTTTTAATGTCCCCTTTGACACAAATGGATGTACATACAATTCACCATCCAATATGCAAAACCCAGCCCACTGCAGAACCATTCAATACATATACAATCCAGATTGTGACAGTTAAACGGGTGTACAGTTCATGAGTCCTTAAAACTTTATATGGAAGCACAAGTCAAAACAGTTCATGAGTCCTCTCCCCCCCGGATATTGCAAGTACACTCCTTCACAGTTCTCACTACTCCTTATATCATTTCCCAAGAGTGGGTCATATGGACAGTAAAGACTTCACCACACCCCAGTGAGATACACTCACCGTGTGCTATGACCTGCTGATGGTCAAATGGAGCCTTGGGACAGTTCCCGGGAAGCGGAGTGATGCTACTGAAAATCTGCTTTAGGACACACTGTCAGAGCTAATCTTTAACATTAGAATTTTCTCCAGCACTGCTCAGGCTATCCTAATCATCCCTTCATTTCATGCCATATTTCTGCTTTCGTCCTGCTAATGTCTGTAAGACCATCATTGAACATAAGCTTTGCCAACAACTTGTCCTAGGCTGAGGAAACAGAGTAGTATACTGGTATAAATGTTTAGGGGTTCTGTTTAGGACTGTTTCATGTTTTTCACTAACAGTTACTGTTACACAAACTGCTTCCTGTAATCATCCATCATTAAAGTGAACCTAAATAGTGACTATGTGACATAATCTGGAAACCATACACTGCATATGAATAACCATTTTTACTATGTTTTTTGATATATAGCAACATGAAACCTTCCTCCCTAATGGTGAGAGAGCTGGATTTTTAATCGGTGATGGTGCTGGAGTTGGCAAGGGCAGAACTATTGGTGGAATCATATTTGAAAATTATCTATTAAGTAGGAAGAGATCGCTTTGGTAAGCCCAGTATACAGTACTACTACAGAACCTATTGTCAAGCTAAATTGAGTTAGTGTTGATTAAAGAACACTTCTGTTAGGCCATGCGTATACTATGCATGTTTTGTCATGGCATCATTTTGTATTCATTTTTGCATCATGCATGCATTTCCTGAAAGCTGCTATACATCCAGCAGTTTACAATTGCACCATTTTCACAGTATTTTAAAGTTAGTCCAGAGGCTTCCCCGTTCCTCATTTGTTTCTCCGTTCCTGTGCCGGGCCCCTTTGAAAATATTCAATAGTGTGAAATATAGTGCTTGCAGGCGCAAAGTACAGCTAGCACGGCAGCACAGAGCCCCTCATGCTGCCCACATATTAGTAGGCTGCTGGTGAGATGGGCGCAGGGTGAGCCGAATGATAGCTCACCCTGCTGCCACTCAGATTCCCAGTGGCATTAAATACTATTCCCCCTCAGAGTTGTCACAACTTGGAGGGAGATGTAATTCAGGGTTCAGCGATCGCCGGATCACCGAATTACCCTTACGTGTACTATAGCATAGCTGCTACAGCCTGCTTCACTCATGCACGGCTTTTTCCACTGTGCTACTGTGGAGGAGTGGGCCAAACTGGCATAGGTGCAGTGTAGCTGTGTTCCTACATGAGAAGCACGACCATGAAGAGGAGGGCCTTGGCTAGTTTCCGAGGGGTCAATGATGATCTGGTTGCCTCCCTCTATTGTTTAGGGTTTGTTGTGGGGTTTTTTTTGTTTTTTTTTTCTTTTTCATCACTTGATATTCTCTGACGCTGAAGCAAAAAAAAAAAAAAAAAAAACACAAAAAAACCTTATGATAAATTGTATATGTAGTACAGGAAACTCATAGAACATTAGTAGCAAAGAAAGTCTCATATATTTTCAGATACATAGTTGTGTTTTTTTTTTTGTTTTGTTTTTTTTTACATTGCATAATTCTGTCATATTTGAAATTACAAGCCACACTGTATTTTAAACTATAAAACAAGCAGAGCTAATGACCCTTATAACTTGCCTGCAGTAAAAATCTTATCTGTCTACCTGTTAGTTGACATATAAGTGCTCCAGAAAGAGCACTGTAGCTAACCCAAGTTTGGTCAGAGATGAGACGCTCTTTTGCATAGATAACTGAAGTCTTAACTCTTTCTGTACTGGGAACAATATTAAAAAAATTTCTTTACAACGAATACTCTTTCTTAACTGTACTACACATTCAATTTCATTTCAGTGTCACTTACACATACCTCATTGTGCTGTAGTGCAGTGCAGCTTAACCTCCCTGGTGGTAAGCCCGAACCGAGTTCAGGCTATGCCGCCGGGAGGCACCGCTCAGGCCCCGCTGGGCCGATTTGCATAATTTTTTTTTTTTTTTGTTACACGTAGCTAGCACTTTGCTAGCTGCATGTAACCTCCGATCGCCGCCGATCCGCCGCTATACGCGTCGCCGCAGCCGCCCCGAAGGCGATCGGAGGGGCTGGGGGGATGCCGCTCAGCAGCGGCTATCATGTAGCGAGACATCGTCTCGCTACATGAAAAAGAAAAAAAAAACGTATTTGCTGCCCCCTGGCGGATTTTAATAAACCGCCAGGGAGGTTAAAGAAAACCTGAACTGAAAATGAAAAGTCAAAATAAGCATACACAAGTCATACTTACCTTCCATGTAGTCTACTCCTCAGTGTCTTTCTCCTGTCCCGCGTCCTGTTTGTTCACTGTGATCAAGGGAATTTTCCGTCCTCCATTTTGAAAATGACCATTACCCCATAACCGCTTCCTGGTCAGCACACAGTTAAACTGTAACATCGCCCACTTGAGCTATAGGGAAACATGGACATTACCTGGTACATCAGTTTTCCTCTCATCTATAACTGACAGCAACTGATATTTTACTGACAGCAACTGATATATTTCAGATCTGACAAAATATTGTCAGAACTGGAAGGGATTATTGTCAGAAGAAAATGGTGAGCTTCTGAGAGGAACTGATGGCAAGGTAACTATGTAATGTTCATTTGAAGTTACCTCATGTGTTTATTTTAAATATTTTTACTCAGTACAGGTTCTCTTTAAAGAGGAACTCCAGCCTAAACAAACATACTGTCATTAAGTTACATTAGTTATGTTAATTAAAATAGATAGGTAATCTCTTACCCACAATGTTTTAAAAGAACAGGCAAATGTTTGATTTCTTGATGGCAGCCATCTTTTTGGTTGAAAGGAGGGGACAGGGAGCATGAGACACAGTTCCAACTGTCCTGTGTCCTGAGCACCTCTCCCAGTTGCTAGGCAACGTGAATAACATAGGAAATCCCATCATGCTCTGCACAGCATCAGGGGGGGGGGGGACTGGCTTTTTTCTTTGATGGGAGGAGCTTAGCTAAAATTGCAGCTAAAAATGATGCTTTGGTAAGAAAAACAAAGTTCTGATGCTGTGAAACTGTTAAAGAAACACCAAGCCTTTTCAGTTCTGCTGAGTAGATTTTCAAAAAGAAGGTAGGGGGAATGGCTGCGCGTCCCTAAACACGTTGCAATTGAATGGTTAATCACACAGGCATACACCGCCTCTGTCAGACTGAAAAATGCATGCCCTGCATCCTAGACAAGTGCTAACATTTATTATACTAGGAGGAACTTTAGCTTCCAATATGGTTTGCATGCAAAGTTTATTATACCAGACACTTGCGCCACGGTGAGGCAAACCTCCGGGCAAGTGACCTAACCTAAATTTAAAACCTTGGGAGCAGCTAAGCAAAAAAAGTGTAACTTACATTTTGTTGAACAGCGAGGAGAACGCCAGCGCATACCACTAAGGCTGCATGTGAAATGACCACCAGCTCAGTGTGAAGCACCCAAGTAGATTTTCTGCACACTTTGCATTCAACTCCGATGCAAATCTGCTACTACTTATTATGCAAACAGGAAACTCTGGAGGAGGGGCTGGGAGCAGCCAACCTGAAAGTTACATAGTTACAAAGTAAAAAAAAAAGGTGGGGGGGGGAAAGGCTGCGCGTCCCTAAACACGTTGCAATTGAATGGTTAATCGCACAGGCATACACCGCTTCTGTCAGACTGAAAAATGCATGCCCTGCATCCTAGACCAGTGCCAACATTTATTAAACTAGGAGGAACTTTAGCTTCCAATATGGTTTGCATGCAAAGTATATTCTACTAGACAGATGTGTTTAGATGTGTTTCGGGACGCGCAGCCTTTCCCCCCACCTTTTTTTGACTTTGTAACTAAGTAACTGTCAGGTTGGCTGCTCCCAGCCCCTCCTCTTGAGTTTCCAGTTTGCATAATAAGTAGTAGCAGATTTGCATAGGATTTGCATCTGAGTTGAATGCAAAGTGTGCAGAAAATCTATTTGGGTGCTTCACACTGAGCTGGTGGTCATTTCCAGGGGCGTCTCTAGCCATTTTGTCACTCCAGGCGGGCCCCACCCTGTGGTGAACCCCACCCCTCCAAGACCCCCGAAAATCATAATACAGCAGCGTTTCACCAGAAAATACTTATTGCGGCATGGGTTCACCAGAAAATAGTTGTAATGCAGCAGAGCGTTCACCATAAAATATACTTATTGCGGCATATACACACACACACACACACACACACACACACACACACACACACACACACACACACACACACACACACACACACACACACACACACACACACACACACACACACACACACACACACACACACACACACACACACACACACACACACACGGCAGCCTTAGCCCTAATTATCAAGTCACATTTGCAAATTGCTAGCGATTGCTATTGTGATTTTGTCGTGCACTAGCCCAGAAAGGAGGAGTGGAGTGAGACTGAGAATAGCAGGAGATGGAGCAGAGAGCTAATCTGTATTGCAGTCCCAAATTACACAGAGACTAGTTGCCGGTAATAGGACTGCTGTCCCTGCCAGTCTCCCACACAAGTCAGAAGAAGCAGCCCTCCCTGGAGGTCTAGGGACTGTCAAAACTTTTTCAACCTGTTTAACACCTTATCTGCACATGCAGTCATTATAACAAAGAGGAGAGACAAGACCTATGTTTTCCCAGGGGACCCTCCAGGCAAGCTCTGCATCATGCTGTGTATATTTACCAGCTTGCCTGTCCTCTAATTGCACTTTTATCAGCTAGCCTAGTGTTTCACATTGCTGTACAACAACAAACCTGAATACACCAGACCATCCCTAAATCACTGAATAAAAGGTGGCCTGGGGGGCAGTCCATGCCTGGCTGCTAATCCTGCTAAGCTCACTTTCTACATCCACGCAGTTACCAGTAGCAGAGAGAGAGGAACTGAATGAATCAGTGAAACAGAGTGAAGAGTCAGGACTCAGAAGCTGATGCTGTACTCGGAGCCTTCTCTCACTGACTCATTACTGTGGTTCTTTGAATCATTGAGCTGAAGGAACTGAATTAATCAGTCAGTGAATCCAGTTATGAGTCCAGTCAGGCGCTGCTGGTTAGCTGCTGTTGTGTAAACTGATACCTGAGTGGGCTGAGAGCCATTTCTTCTCTCACTACTCAGCAGTGCTCCTGGCTCCTCCTTCCGACTCTAGGCAAGAATTTATAGCTGCCCTGGTGGGTGAGACGCCTGTGGTCATTTCAGATGCAGCCTTAGTGGTATGCGCTGGTGTTCTCCTCGCAGAGTAGATTTTTAGTCCGGAGGTTTCACTTTAACCACTTAAGGACCAGGGAATATTCCAGTGATCGGTGCTGCATGGGCTCTACAGCCCGCAGCACCGATCAGGTATGTGCCAGGGCGTCTCAGACTTCCGCCCCCCCCCCCCACCTTTTCGCCCACTAGGGGGGATGTCTTGCTGGGGGGTCTGATCGCCGCCGGCTATTATTGATTTGCGGGGGGTGGGCTCCTCAAAGCCCCCCTCCGCAGCGTTTTTCTCTGGCCTCGCCTCCGTTCCCTCCCTCTGGTGTCCCCTCTGAGCGCCGCAGGACGGATTTCCGTCCTGCGCCTGATAGGATAGGCTTCTGCCTATCAGATGCAGGCGATCCCCGGCCAATCAGAGGCCGAGGATCGCTGATCTACGTATTTTTTCTTCCCCGCCGTGTTTACATTATGCGTGCGAGCCACGATCGGTGGCTCGCACGCTGTTCACGGAGACAGTCCCTGTGAACTGGCATGAAAGGGCCGCTTCCATGCTATACCACTAACGGCCCGCCGACGCCTATCGGCGTTTAGGCGGTCGTTAAGTGGTTAAAGGATACCCGAAGTGACGTGACGTGATGAGATAGACATGTGCATGTACAGTGCCTAGCACACAAATAACTATGCTGTTCCTTTTTTTTTTCTTTCTCTGCCTGAAAGAGTTAAATATCAGGTATGTAAGTGGCTGACTCAGTCCTGACTCAGACAGGAAGTGACTACAGTGTGACCCTCACTGATAAAGTGTTTTATAGTTGGAATTTCTCATCAGTGAGGGTCACACTGTAATCACTTCCTGTCTGAGTCAGGACTGAGTCAGACACTTACATACCTGATATTTAACTCTTTCAGGCAGAGAAAAGAAAAAAAAAGGAACACAGCATAGTTATTTTGTGTGCTAGGCACAGTACATACACGTCCATCTCATCATGTCACATGTCAGTTCGGGTATCCTTTAATGTGATGTTTACTCTGCATGCTTTTAAACGTCCTATATTCTCATTGTTGCTATGTACTGTAATGCACCTCCTTATCTTCTGATCAGTAATTTACATACCATAGATTTCTAGGTTGTATCTACATTTCACATGCAATTTACACTTTTCTTTCCCTGCTGTAGGTTCAGTGTGTCCAATGACTTAAAATATGATGCAGAAAGGGATTTGAGAGATATTGGAGCAAAAAATATTAGTGTACATTCTCTAAACAAGGTAGGTTCAATAGCTTCTTTCAAACAGTTTTGACTTTTATTGCCTATTTCTTAACCTTTCTAATTTGTAAATGATTTTTTTCTTTGCAGTTTAAATATGGTAAAATCTCATCAAAGCATAATGGAAGTGTCAAGAAAGGTGTTATATTTGCAACCTATTCTTCTCTAATTGGGAAAGCCAGTCTGGTGGTAAATACAAAACGCGATTAAAGCAGCTCCTTCATTGGTGCGGAGAGGACTTTGATGGAGGTTGTATCCTTTTTCATTGGGTTCAAACTGTTAATTCATTCAACACTTTGCTTTTATACATGAAATCGTATACATGTGGGTTTTTTGTTTCCATTGCATGTATTTTATTCCTTAACAGTAAATTAGATTGTATTTGACGAATGTCACAAAGCTAAAAACTTGTGTCCAGTTGGTTCTTCAAAACCAACAAAAACTGGATTGGCAGTGTTGGAGCTACAGAACAAACTGCCTAAAGCCAGAGTTATATATGCTAGTGCCACAGGTATGTAAGTTTTTGTGTTCTTACTGAACCAAACATACTTCCCTTCAAGGTTTTTAGTTATGTTAATCTTGTCTTGTAGGTGCCTCTGAACCAAGAAATATGGCTTACATGAGTCGTTTGGGTATTTGGGGAGAAGGAACTCCCTTTAGAGAATTTAATGACTTCATCCAGGCGGTAGAAAGGGAGGTAAGATTGTGCTCTTATAAAAAAAAGCCTCCCCTGATTTCCAGATGTAAAAAGTCATTCTGTAACAGTACGTTATAACTATAAAATGTATCCACAAATTAACGCTCAACTGAAGTGAGGGATATGGAGGCTACCTACCATGTTTATTTCCTTTTATGCATTTTGCCTGGCTGTCCCTGCTGATCCTCTGCATCTACTACTTTGCAGTGATTAACCTATTGTGTGTAGATTTTTCATAAATTTGTCAACATTTGTGTTTTGCTAGGGGTGTGGGCGCCATGGAAATTGTTGCTATGGATATGAAGCTGAGAGGCATGTATATAGCGAGACAGTTGAGCTTTACTGGTGTGACCTTCAAAATTGAAGAAGTTCCTTTAACCCAACATTATGTGAAAATGTACAACAAATCTGTGAAGTTGGTAAGAATATGTCAAAAGTATACTGATTGCTTCTGGGTTACCTCTCTCTCTCTCTCTCTCTCTCTCTCTCTCTCTCTCTCTCTCTCTCTCTCTCTCTCTCTCTCTCTCTCTCTCTCTCTCTCTCTCTCTCTCTCTCTCTCTCTCTCTCTCTCTCTCTCTCTCTCTCTCTCTCATATTAGTCACTAAGCACTGATTACGACCTGTGGCGGTTGCCCACAACATTGGCGCAGAACTGCGTCAAAATTGGCTGTCAGGTTGTCCGGCCCATCTTGCATGACTATGAAAACCACACAGACGTGTCATAGATAGCATAGTGTCCAATGTGTCCATTATAATCATAATGGACACCACAAAAAAAACATGAACGTAGCCATGAATTACTCATTGGATCCCCTGTGACCGTCCTCGGTGGTAACCCAGTGCCATAGGATATTAGCCTTACAGTGGATCACATATCAGATCTGCTGCGACCGTCCCACGCCAGGAACCCAGCATACTGTGATTGTAGCTTTACAGGGTTGTTGCAATATTTTTTTTTTATTTATTTTTTTTTGGCTTAGACCGAACCTGTCAGGGTTGTCGGCATTTTGTAAAGGCACAGGTTTAGTTCGTTCCACAAAGGGCCTGAAATACTTTGGTAAAGAGGAACTTAAGTTAAAAATGATGGTTAGGAACAAAAAAAGTCCATACATTGCAAAGTGAGAAGTTAAACTAGAAAATAGATGAAGAAGTGATCAATACTTGCCATGTAATTTGTTCGTTTGATCCACTGGGAGCCTGCAGGTAATCATATTTACTACTGGCAGAAAAGAAAAAATGTGGCTAGAAAACAGCAAAAATCTATCTAGCCACACCCCCTTCAGCACCTCCCTTTCCTTAACTTATTTAATGTCCTAACTAGATGCGATGTGCCTGGTTATATGTATTTTGTTCTTGTTACTGACCCCTGTGGCTAGGGTCTAATTCAGTGCACTCCCTCCTTCCCCTGTATGTGTTTGTCAGCATGCACACATCTTATGCTGGTTATGTGCATGGTGCACATGGATACATTACGTTAGCTCCCTTGTGCGATTGGTAAGATGCACTATCTGTCCCAGGAGAGGACGTCAGGATGTGTGCTCCTAATCCATTGATCGGTTTGATGCAATGAATGTGTTTGCATGTCTGCACTATGCATGTTACAGGGCCAGAGTTAGGACACCTATGTTTACCTGGGTACTTCTGCACAGTATAGGTGACTAAGAATAAGAATGCATTCTTCTGTGAACTAAAACCCCGGCTTTTAACTTAGCTGTAGGGATAACCGTTGTGCCTGGATGAGTGAATCTGTGAATGCATGTTTGAGCATTTGCATGTGAGAGTGCGAAGGGTGAATAGATTTTTGCTGTTTTCTAGCCACACCCCCTTCAGCACCTCCCTTTCCTTAACTTATTTAATGTCCTAACTAGATGCGATGTGCCAAGTGTTTTGTAGTGGGTTCCAGGCCTTAGACAATTTCAGGTAACAACACTAGTCAGTTTTCAGGTCAGTTTGACTGTTCAGCAGGCCTTTTGATTTTTTGATGTGATCTCAAATACAAACTGATCCTCCTACATACAAATTGATTTGTTGCCAAGTATGGTGGCTGACTCGAATGAGGATCCTACTACTTTTCTGAAACGAGTCTACTTTGGACTTACTCCAAACTATTAACGTATGCTAGATCCTCAACAGAGGTGGCAACAACTAACAGCCTTGTCCAAAAACAGTCTAGCATACGTACAATTTATTTATTTTTTATTTATCTGTTGTAATTATAAAGCGCCAACATATTACACAGTGCTGGACATTAGTTTAGGTTACATACAATATTTGGGGGTGACTTACAGCAATATGACAATACAGAAATACAAGAAAAAACAGATCACGCAGCACAGTATGAGTACAAGGTAATGCTTAGTCAGTCACTGAATGGGAGCATGGAGATTAGGCAAGTTAGGTTCACTCAGATGCATAGCATAGGTTCACAGTAATGGAGGGGCATGATCAGGTAGGACACAAAAGGATGACCCTGCCCAAAGGCTTACAATCTAGAGGGAGCGGTAGGGACATGAAGGGTAGGGGACCAGAGTTCAGCTGCGGGTTTCGAGCACTTGTTTGGGGTGGTAGGCCAGAGTGAAAAGGTGAGTTTTGAGGACCTTCTTGAAGATGTTGGAGGAGGGGGCTGCCCTAATGGGTGGAGGTAGGGAGTTTCATAGTGTTAGAGCAGCTCTTGTGAAGTCCTTGCGGCGTGCATGGGACTGGGTGATGCGGGAGGCGGTCAGGCAAAGTTCATTACAGTAGCTGAGTAGGTTGGACAGGTTTTGTGGACAGATTTGTAGGTCAGGCACAGTATCTTGAATCTGATTCTGGACTGGATAGGAAGACAGTGGAGGGATTCACGGAAGGGAGCCGCCGTAGTGCAGCGATGGGAGGAGTGGATAATTCTGGCTGCCGCATTCATGATGGACTGCAGTGGGGCTATTCGGGTCATAAGGAGACCAGATAGAAGGGCATTGCAGTAGTCAAGGTGGGAAATTATGAGAGCATGGATGAGGAGTTTGGTGGTGACAGTTCAGGAAAGGGTGGAAGTTGCAGGACTTTGTAAGGTTTTGGACATGGGGAGTGAAGGAGCGTGTGGAGTCCAGGGTGACACCCAGACAGCGGGCTTGAGAGGTAGGGCGAATGGTAGTGTGGTTAACAGTGATGTGCACATCTGGGAGTTTAGGGATGGCTGGGGTGGGAAGATCATAATTTCCGTTTTGTCTAGATTTAGTTTCAGGAACCTAGCAGACATCCAGGAGGAGACCTTATCCATGGTAGTGGGGGATATGTTGGGTGTGGAGGTAGATCTGGGTGTCATCAGCATACAGATGACAGTTACAAGGCTTAAAGAAAACCTATACTGAAAATTAAAAGTCAAAATAAACATACACAAGTCGTACTTGCCTCCCGTGCAGTCTACTCCTAAATCTATTTTTCCTCTCCTGCGTCCCGTTTGTCCACTGTGATCAATAGAATTCTCCGTCCTCCATTTTGAAAATGGCTATTACCCCATAACAGCTTCCTGGTCAGCACACTGTTAAACTGTAACATCGCCCACTTGAGCCATAGGGAAACATGGACACATCAGTTCTCCTCTCAGCTGTAACTGACAGCAACTGATATATAATTGGCAGCAACTGATATATTTCAGTTCTGACAAAATGTTGTCAGAACTGGAAGGGATCACTGTAAGAAGAAAATGGTGAGCTTTTGAGAGGAACTGATGGCAAGGTAACTATGTAATGTTCATTTGAAGTTACCTCATGTGTTTATTTTAAATAATTTTACTCAGTACAGGTTCTCTTTAAGACTTCAGTTTACTTTCCGGAAACTAAGACATGAGATGTTTTCAAAGCCAACCTGTGATGAACAAAGGGTTAAAAGATACTTCCTTGAGCCCACCGTTGCTTGCTTGTGGCCGTGTTTGTGTCAGGGTATGATCTTCATACTGGGCATGCGCAATTAAGGTCTGCGCATGGCCAGCAGAACAAAGCGCTCATGCATGGAGGAAAAAAGGCTTTGCATGGCCAGCTTTGTTGTACTTGGCATACACTGACCTTACTTGCTTATGCCCTAGTATGGAAAAGCTCTTACCTAGACGGGAGCTTGGCCTTACGCGTTATGGTGTGATGAAGAGCACAACGAACTTGGGCAAGACTATCCGGGATGTATCACTGACACACCGAGGGGGTTGACAGCCGCTGTACAAACACTTGATTCTCAGCAGAGGCAGCCCTGACTGACCGCCTCAGCCAAGAACCACCTAGCGTGTACAGCGCTTTACTCATGGTTGCCAGCAATGCAGCTAAAGCTCAATATTTGATTGATTTTTCTGTCTAGTTTCTTCTTGCTCAGTGTGTAATAAAGCATCCTCCCCACTGTTTATAAAATGTAACTTTAAACAAAATCAGAAGTGGTTGGTTTTGTATCGCAGATTTTTTAAATTGCCATTTGATCTATTACAGAAATTCCCTCACTGCATTATTCTGCATCAACTCGTAATTATCTGTATCTTATTGGCCATCCCTTAAAACCTAAGATACTTACCTTGGGAGGGGGAAGACTCTGGAGCCTAATGAGGCTTCCGCTGTCCTCTTCACCCTCTGGGATCCAGCACTGGCAGCCCCCGAATAACGGCAAGGTAAATATTTACCTACGGCGAGCCTGCACAGGCGCAGTAGCATCTTTCTGATGGGGCTCAGGCAGAACTATCAGAGCCCGATTGGGTCCGCACGTTGAATAGTTCCGCCTGAACCCAAACGAAAAGCAGTTATTGCGTCTACGCAGGATTGCCGCAGGCAGGCGGTACTGCGTTTGCTGTACAGCCTACAACCTTGTCTGCTACAGTTTCAGGGGAGACAGTGCTGAATCCCTGAGGCTTAGGAGGATGGGGGAAGCCTCATTAGGATCCAGAGGCTTCCCACTCCCAAGGCCCAGGGTTTTTTTTTTTGTTAGTCTCTTTAATGTTGAAAAGAATGGTGTATTAGACTCATATGAAACTATTAATAGACTTGTACGTACCTGGGGCTTCCTCCAGCCCCATCCACATGGCTCGCTCCTCCGTTGCCTCTATGACCGGTACCGGGTCCCGTCACTTCAGCCAGTCGATGCAAGCGCGGTGCGCTCCCTCCGTAAAGCAGGCGCCAGCGAGACGAAGGGAGTCCCTGTGAATGCGTACAACTGGCCGCGTCCGGCAGAAGTGACTGGACCCTGTACTGGCGATAGAGGCAGCAGAGGACAGCGACGTGGGAGTGATCCATGAGGATGGGGCTGGAGTAAGCCCCAGGTGTGTATAAAATCTTTCATTTTCCCTTCTCTGGTTTCCTTTAAAGCGGACCCAAACCAAACATTTTTTTAATTAAAAATATTTAGTTGCACCACTCTGACACGTACAAAGATAAATAAACACTCCTTCAAACCTATGATCATTTGAGTGCATGCTTTTCACCCTTCTCTTTTCATAGCTAGGGTTATACTGGGGGCGGCCATTAGCAATTCCTCCATTGCCGGACACCATCTACTCCACCAGTTTGCCGGAAAAATCCCGGCAATTTGAAAGGAAGGGGAGGGGTTCCTCCAATAAATGTAAAATATTTTATATTTGTCATCATGCAGCTGAAAAAAGGCTGCTATTTATTATTATAATTTAGAAAATAGATTTTATTTCTGAAATCTTGTATTTTTAATTTGGGTTCACTTTAAGGATGAATCAAAATGTACATACCACTTTTACAAATTTAGAGTAACTTTTTTGTTGTTTGTTTAAAGCCTAGTGTTCACCTAAACCTGTGTTTGTGTTTTTTGTTTTTTCTTCTTTTAAGTGGGTGTTGGCCAGAGAGAGGTTTCAACAAGCTGCTGACTTGATTGATGCAGAGCAGCGAATGAAGAAGTCAATGTGGGGTCAGTTTTGGTCTGCACATCAGAGATTTTTCAAATACCTCTGCATAGCATCCAAAGTCAGGAGAGTGGTACAACTTGCACGCGAGGAAATAAAAAACGGAAAAGTAAGTTTGGGCTATGCATATTTAATTGTAAGCATATAATAGGATTTCCACAAGGTATAACATAAGTGCTCTTCTGTTTTCTTTAGTGTGTAGTTATTGGTCTCCAGTCCACAGGAGAGGCAAGAACACTGGAAGCTTTGGAGGAAGGGGGAGGAGAGCTGAATGACTTTGTGTCTACAGCAAAGTGAGTTCTGTTGGACATAGACCCATTTATTCATTTGCTATTTGTTTGTTATTCAGAACTTACATAGTGCCATAGTTATTCAGCAGTATAGTTGATCAGTGAGCTGCAAATAATTCCGGCTTGTGTTCAGGTGTGTAATGCAAATTGTATGTAGACTGGATTTAACCACTTGCCGACCGCCCACAGCCGATGGGCGGCGGCAAAGTGCACGCCGAAAGGACCGCAATACGCCCATCGGCGTTGCGTCCTTTCGGCATGTGCGGGGAGCGATCGCGTCACTGGTGACGCGCGCTTACCTGACAACTGGCTCCGACCACCCGCGACAACAACCCGCCGGCCGTTCGGAAGCGCCGGCGGGTTTTTAACCCCCGCGATCGCCACATGCAAAGCGTATAATACGTTTTGTAATGTATACAAAACGTATTATACAGGCTGCCTCCTGCCCTGGTGGTCCCAGTGTCTGAGGGACCACCAGGGCAGGCTGCAGCCACCTTAGTCTGCACCCAAACACACTGATCTGCCCCCTGATCGCCCACAGCACCCCTCAGACCCCCCCCCCTCTACCCACCCCCCAAACCACTGTTTGCACCCAATCACCCCCATAATCACCCATCAATCACTCCGTCACTATCTGTCAACACTTTTATGCCCTAAACTGCCCCCTGGGGGCTCCTGATCACCCCCCCCCCCCCCCTGTGTACTGTATGCATCTATCCCCCCTGTAATGACACACTGATCACCTGTCAATCACCCATCAATCACCCCCTGTCACTGCCACCCATCAATCAGCCCCTAACTTTCCCCTTGCGGGCAATCTGATCACCCACCCACACCATCAGATCGCCCACAGACCCGCCGTCAGATGACCTCCCAAGTGCATTGTTTACATCTGTTCTCTCCTCTAAACACCCACTAATTACCCATCAATCCCCTCATATCACCACCTGTCACTGTTACCCATCAGATCAGACCCTAATCTGCCCCTTGCGGGCACCCAATCAACCCGCCCACACGCTCAGAACGCCCTCAGACCCCAGCCCTGATCACCTCGCCAGTGCATTGCTTGCCAGTGGTGTGTAGGCGTGGAGAGGCGGCGCAGGGCTCTGTTGATCTGCTGCCGCTGCCCCGGGCAATCAGCGGCGCCACCCACGCCGATCCTATTACGGCATTGATGGCTCCCAGCACGTTCCAGCCACGGAGGACGACGCTGTGCAGGCCACCGGCCACCCTGCTGGTCGGGTGCGCCTGACCCAGAGGTCAGTGTCCACGTGGTGTGGGCCTATGGTACATGGCCTGCACAGATGACGCCGCTCTCGGCTGTTCCGGCCACTGCGATCAGCTGATGCTGAGCCGCTGCCAAGGAGACCAGAATAACACATGGAGGGAGGCGACAGCTGCAGCAGGAGCCGCCGATCAGAGCAGCATGGAGCCCCAGGAGACAACCCACACAGCTTCTCTGCTGCCGCTCCCCAGCCGACCAAAGCCACGTGGAGCCTCAGCCATGGATAGCTCCTGGATCTGATTGAGGGCCGCACCAGCCATCGGGTCACTGGCCATGCTGCTCTTTCAGCCACCAGACACTGTAACAAGCAACCATCGGGACACAAGCATCACACTGCCCCAGCAGCCATTAGACCCATGCTCTCCGCTGCCAGAGCCTCTCCACCACAGGGTCAACAGGGTACCCGATATCCTGCACTCCACCACCACTGTGCCTGCAGCCCCATTGTTGTAAATCAGCTGCACGGTCAGCCTTTGGGACTTATGACTAGGCCACTAGCCAGCTGCAGCAATGCCCAGGGACTATCTCTCTCCTCTCTCGCTGCTCTGTCCTCACTTTCTCTCTCACCTTATCTTCCTTCCTTTTCTCTTGCATCTTCTCTCGCATCTCTCTCTCTTCCCTAGGGTTGGACTGGGGGGGCATCTGATTCAAGTATCGCTGCAGAAGCGTTTGAGTGCCTATACGGCAGCGGATTACCCCCCCTCCAGTCCTTCTCTTGGGTCCACTTGTAAGCTTCTATTCCCTATATCTCTCTACGCTTCTTTTCCCAGAATCCTGGGGGGCATCCAATTAGCTGCAGAGCTGTTGAGCGCTGCAGAGAAGGTAGCGCTCCACTCACATAGCACTGGATGTCTCCTCAGGACCTTCCACTATGTAACTAGGTATTATGTTCCATGTACTGTGTACTCACTACTAAATGTAATGTACATTACTGCTTGCGTTTTGCTGTACCATCACCGACCCTGTATGTGTCAAAAATAATTCCGGGTACAACCCCTGTTGTACTTGGCAAAATAAAATTATTCTGATCTGTTCCCCTCCTCTAATCACACCTTGAGACACCCATCAATCACCTCCTGTCACCCCCTAGCACACCTACCCATCATATCAGGCCCTAATTTGCCCCGTGTGGGCTCCTGATCACTCGGCCAAACCCTCAGATCCCTCTCAGACCCCCTTCCGATCACTCCCCAGTGCATTGATTGCATCTATTTTCCCCTCTAATTACCCCCTGAGACACCCATCAATCACCTCCTGTCACCCCCCCCCCCCCTCTCCCCCAAGCACTCCTATCCATCAGATCAGGCCCAATACAACCTGTCATCTAAAAGGCCACCTTGCTTATGACCGGTTCCACAAAATTCGCCCCCTCATAGACCACCTGTCGTCAAAATTTGCAGATGCTTATACCCCTGAACAGTCATTTTGAGGCATTTGGTTTCCAGACTACTCCTCACGGTTTTGGGCCCCTAAAATGCTAGGGCAGTATAGAAACCCCACAAGTGACCCCATTTTAGAAAGACACCCCAAGGTATTCCATTAGGTGTATGGTGAGTTCATAGAAGATTTTATTTTGTCAAAAGTTAGCGGAAATTGATTGTTTTTTTTTTTCACAAAGTGTAATTTTCCACTAACTTGTGACAAAAAAATAAAATCTTCTATGAACTCGCCATACACCTAACGGAATACCTTGGGGTGTCTTCTTTATAAAATGGGGTCACTTGTGGGGTTCCTATACTGCCCTGGCATTTTAAGGGCCCTAATCCGTGAGTAGTCTAGAAACCAAATGCCTCCAAAATGACCCGTGAATAGGACGTTGGGCCCCTAAGCGCACCTAGGCTGCAAAAAAGTGTCACACGTGGTATCGCCATACTCAGGAGAAGTAGTATGTGTTTTGGAGTGTATTTTTACACATACCCATGCTTTTTTTTTTTTTTTTTTTTTTTTTTTTTTTTACACACAATTGTCCATTTACAGAGAGATTTCTCCCACCCAGCATGGGTATGTGTAAAAATACACCACAAAACACATTGTACTACTTCTCCTGAGTACGGCGATACCACGTGTGGCACTTTTTTGCACCCGAACTGCGCTAAGGGGCCCAAAGTCCAATGAGTACCTTTAGGTTTTCACAGGTCATTTGCGACATTTGGTTTCAAGACTACTCCTCACGGTTCAGGGCCCCTAAAATGCCAGGGCAGTATAGGAACCCCACAAATGACCCCATTTTAGAAAGACAAGCAAAGGTATTCCGTTAGGAGTATGGTGAGTTCATAGAAGAATTTTTTTTTTTTTTTTGGTCACAAGTTAGCGGAAATTGATTTTAATTGTTTTTTTTTTTTTCACAAAGTGTCATTTTCCGCTAACTTGTGACAAAAAATAAAATCTTCTATGAACTCACCATAGTCCTAACAGAATACCTTTGGGTATCTTCTTTCTAAAATGGGGTCATTTGTTTGGTTCCTATACTGCCCTGGTATTTTAGGGGCCCTAAACCGTGAGGAGTGGTCTTGAAATCAAATGTCGCAAAATGACCTGTGAAATCCTAAAGGTACTCATTGGACTTTGGGCCCCTTAGCGCACTTAGGGTGCAAAAAAATGCCACACATGTGGTACCGCCGTACTCAGGAGTAGTAGTATAATGTGTTTTGTAGTGTATTTTTACACATACCCATGCTGGGTGGGAGAAATATCTCTGTAAATGACTTGTGTTTAAAAAAAAAAAAAAAAAAAAAAAAAAAAATTTATTTACAGAGATATTTCTCCCACCCAGCATGGGTATGTGTAAAAATACACCCCAAAACACATACTACTTCTTCTGAGTACGGCAATACCACATGTGTGACACTAGGTGCGCTAAGGGGACCAGGTGCGCTAAGGGGCCCAACGTCCTATTCACAGGTCATTTTTGAGGCATTTGGATTCTAGACTACTCCTCACGGTTTAGGGCCCCTAAAATGACAGGGTGGTATAGGAACCCCACAAGTGACCCCATTTTAGAAAGAAGACACCCCATGGTATTCTGTTAGGAGTTTGGTGAGCTCATAGAATTTATTTTTTGTCCCAAGTTAGTGAAAAATGACACTTTGTGAAAAAAACAATAAAAATCAATTTCCGCTAACTTCTGATAAAATCTTCTATGAACTTGTCATAGAAGATACCTTGCGGTGTCTTTTTTCTAAAACGGGGTCACTTGTGGGGTTCCTATACTGCCCTGGCATTTTACGGACCCAAAACCGTGAGTAGTCTGGAAACCAAATGTCTCAAAATGACTGTTCAGGGGTATATGCATCTGCAAATTTTGATGACAGGTGGTCTGAGGGAGCGAATTTTGTGGAACCGGTCATAAGCAGGGTGGCCTCTTAGATGACAGGTTGTATTGGGCCTGATCTGATGGATAGGAGTGCTAGGGGGGGTAACAGAAGGTGATTGATGGGTGTCTCAGGGGGTGGTTAGAGGGGAAAATAGATGCAATCAATGCACTGGGGAGTTGATCGGAAGGGGGTATCTGAGGGTTTGGCCGAGTGATCAGGAGCCCACACGGGGCAAATTAGGGCCTGATCTAATGGGTAGGTGTGCTAAGGGGTGACAGGTGGAGACAGGAGGTGATTGATGGGTGTCTCAAGGTGTGATTAGAGGGGGAATAGATGCAAGCAATGCACTGGCGAGGTGATCAGGGCTGGGGTCTGCGGGCGTTCTGATGGTGTGGGCGATTGGGTGCCCTAGGGGCAGATAGGGGTCTAATCTGATGGGTAGCAGTGACCAGGTGATTGATGGCTGATTAGTGGGTGATTAGATGGCAGAACAGATGTAAACAATGCACTTTGGAGGTGATCTGAGGGTAGGTCTGGGGCAATCTGATGGTGTGGGAGGGTGATCAGATGCCCGTAAGAGGCAGGTTAGGGTCTGATAAGTGGCAGTGACAGGTGGTGAATGACGGGTGATTGACAGGTGATTACAGGGGAGAATAGATGTATACAGTACACGGGGGAGAAGGTCTGGGGGGGGGGGGGGGGCTGAGGTCGTTCTGAGGGTGTGGGTGGGTGATTGGGTGCCCTAGGGGCAGATAAGGGTCTGATCTGATGGGTAGCAGTGA